>NW_027473808.1:0-143614 GCF_050947335.1 Megachile rotundata
TAATAGTGAGTGTAATAAGTATAGTAATTGTCGTTCTGTCGATCATATAAGCATAATATGGCTAATAATATGAGTTAGGTTGATAATAATAAGAGTAATAAGTATAGTAATTGTCGTTCTATCGATCATATTAGCATAATATGGTTAATAATATGAGTTAGATTGATAATAATAAGAGTAATGAGTATAGTAATTGTCGCTCTATCGATCATATTTGCATAATATGGTTAATAATATGAGTTAGATTGATAATAATAAGAGTAATGAGTATAGTAATTGTCGATCTATCGGTCATATAAGCACAACATGGCTAATAATATGAGTTAGGCTGATAATAATAAGTGCAATAACTATAGTAATTGTCGTTCTATCGATCATATTTGCATAATATGGTTAATAATATGAGCTAGATTGATAACAGTGAGTGTAATAAGTATAGTAATTGTCGTTCTATCGGTCATATAAGCATAATATGGCTAATAATATGAGTTAGGCTGATATTAATAAGAGCAATAAGTATAGTACTTGTCGTTCTATCGATCATATTTGCGTAATATGGTTAATAATATGAGTTAGATTGATAACAGTGAGTGTAATAAGTATAGTAATTGTCGTTCTCTCGATCATATAAGCCTAATATGGCTAATAATATGAGTTAGGCTGATAATAATAAGAGTAATAAGTATAGTAATTGTCGTGCTATCGATCATATCTGCATAATATGGTTAATAATATGAGTTACATTGATAATAATAAGAGTAATGAGTATAGTAATTGTCGTTCTATCGATCATATAAGCCTAATATGGCTAATAATATGAGTTAGGCTGATAATAATAAGAGTAATAAGTATAGTAATTGTCGTTCTATCGATCATATAAGCATAATATGGCTAATAATATGAGTTAGATTGATAATAATAAGAGTAATGAGTATAGTAATTGTCGTTCTATCGATCATATAAGCCTAATATGGCTAATAATATGAGTTAGGCTGATAATAATAAGAGTAATAAGTATAGTAATTGTCGTGCTATCGATCATATCTGCATAATATGGTTAATAATATGAGTTAGACTGATAATAGTGAGTGTAATAAGTATAGTAATTGTCATTCTAGCGATCATATAAGCATAATATGGCTAATAATATGAGTTACATTGATAATAATAAGAGTAATGAGTATAGTGATTGTCTTTCTATCGATCATATAACCATAATATGGCTAACAATATGAGATAGATTGATAACAATAAGAGTAATGAGTATAGTAATTGTAGTTCTATCAATCATATCTGCATGATATGTTTAAAAATATGAGTTAGATTGATAATAATAAGAGTAATGAGTATAGTAATTGTCGTTCTATCGATCATATAAGCATAATATGGCTAATAATATGAGTTAGGCTGATAACATTAAGAGTAATAAGTATAGTAATTGTCGTGCTATCGATCATATTTGCATAATATGGTTAATAATATGAGCTGGATTGATAACAGTGAGTGTAATAAGTATAGTAATTGTCGTTCTGTCGATCATATAAGCATAATATGGCTAATAATATGAGTTAGGTTGATAATAATAAGAGTAATAAGTATAGTAATTGTCGTTCTATCGATCATATTTGCGTAATATGGCTAATAATATGAGTTAGATTGATAATAATAAGAGTAATGAGTATAGTAATTGTCGTTCAATCGATCATATAAGCATAATATGGCTAATAATATGAGTTAGGCTGATAATAATAAGAGTAATAAGTATAGTAATTGTCGTGCTATCGATCATATCTGCATAATATGGTTAATAATATGAGTTAGATTGATAATAATAAGAGTAATGAGTATAGTAATTGTCGTTCTATCGATCATATAAGCCTAATATGGCTAATGATATGAGTTAGGCTGATAATAATAAGAGTAATAAGTATAGTAATTGTCGTGCTATCGATCATAGCTGCATAATATGGTTAATAATATGAGTTAGATTGATAATAGTGAGTGTAATAAGTATACTAATTGTAGTTCTATCGATCATATCTGCATAACATGGTTAATAATATGAGTTAGATCGATAATAATAGGAGAAATGAGTATAGTAAATGTCGTGCTGTCGATCATATCTGCATAATATGGTTAATAATATGGGTTAGATTGATAATAGTGAGTGTAATAAGTACAGTAATTGTGGTTCTAGCGATCATATAAGCATAATATGGCTAATAATATGAGTTAGGTTGATAATAATAAGAGTAATGAGTATAGTGATTGTCTTTCTATCGATCATATAACCATAATATGGCTAACAATATGAGTTAGATTGATAATAATAAGAGTAATGAGTATAGTAATTGTAGTTCTATCAATCATATCTGCATAATATGTTTAAAAATATGAGTTAGATTGATAATAATAGGAGTAATGAGTATAGTAATTGTCGTTCTATCGATCATATAAGCATAATATGTCTAATAATATGAGTTAGGCTGATAATAATAAGAGTAATAAGTATAGTAATTGTCGTTCTATCGATCATATTTGCATAATATGGATAATAATATGAGTTAGATTGATAATAATAAGAGTAGTAAGTATAGTATTTGTCGTTCTATCGATCATATAAGCATAATATGGCTAATAATACGAGTTAGATTGATAATAATAAGAGTAATAAGTATAGTAATTGTCGTTCTATCGATAATTTAACCATAATATGGCTAATAATATGAGTTAGATTGATAATAATAAGAGTAATAAGTATAGTAATTGTCGTTCTATAGATAATATAAGCATAATATGGCTAATAATATGAGTTAGATTGATAATACTAAGGGTAGTGAGTATAGTAATTCTCGTTCTATCGATCATGTAAGCATAATATGGCTAATAATATGAGTTGGATTGATAATAGTAAGAGTAATAAGTATAGTAATTGTCGTTCTATCGATCATATAAGCACAATATGGCTAATAATATGAGTTAGATTGATAATAATAAGAGTAATAAGTATAGTAATTGTCGTTCTATCGGTCATTTAAGCATAATATGGTTAATAATATGAGTTGGGTTGATAAAACTAAGAATAATAAGTATAGTAACTGTCGTTCTATCGATCATATAAGCATAATATGGCTAATAATATGTGTCAGATTGATAACAATAACAGTAATAAGTATAGTAATTGTCGTTCTATCGATAATATAAGCATAATATGGCTAATAATATGAGTTAGATTGATAATACTAAGAGTAGTGAGTAGAGTAATTCTCGTTCTATCGATCATATAATAATAATATGGCTAATAATATGAGTTAGATTGAAAATACTAAGAGTAGTGAGTATAGTAATTGTTGTTCTATCGATCATATAAGCATAATATGGTTAATAATATGAGTTAGAATGATAATAATAAGAGTAATAAGTATAGTAATTGTCGTTCTATCGATCATATCTGCATAATATGGTTAATAATATGAGTTAGATTGATAATAATAAGAGTAATAAGTATAGTATTTGTCGTTCTATCGATCATATAAGCATAATATGGCTAATAATATGAGTTAGATTGATAATAGTCAGAGTAATAAGTATAGTAATTGTCGTTCTATCGGTCATTTAAGCATAATATGGCTAATAATATGTGTCAGATTGATAATAATAACAGTAATAAGTATAGTAATTGTCGTTCTATCGATAATATAAGCATAATATGGCTAATAATATGAGTTAGATTGATAATACTAAGAGTAGTGAGTAGAGTAATTCTCGTTCTATCGATCATATAATAATAATATGGCTAATAATATGAGTTAGATTGAAAATACTAAGAGTAGTGAGTATAGTAATTGTCGTTCTATCGATCATATAAGCATAATATGGCTAATAATGAGTTAGATTGATAATACTAAGGGTAGTGAGTATAGTAATTCTCGTTCTATCGATCATATAAGCATAATATGGCTAATAATGTGAGTTAGATTGATAATAATAAGAGTAATAAGTACAGTAATTGTCGTTCTATCGATCATATAAGCATAATAAGGCTAATAATGTGAGTTAGAGTGATAATACTAAGAGTAGTGAGTATAGTAATTCTCATTCTATCGATCATATAAGCATAATATGACTAATAATATGAGTTAGATTGATAATAATAAGAGTACTAAGTATAGTAATTGTCGTTCTCTCGATCATATAAGCATAATATGGCTAATAATATGAGTTAAAGTGATAATACTAAGAGTAGTGAGTATAGTAATTCTCATTCTATCGATCATATAAGCATAATATGGCTAATAATAGGAGTTAGATTGATAATAATAACAGTAATAAGTATAGTAATTGTCGTTCTATCGATAATATAAGCATAATATGGCTAATAATATGAGTTAGATTCACAATAATAAGAGTAATAAGTATAGTAATTGTCGTTCTATCGATCATATAAGCATAATATGGCTAATAATATGAGTTAGATTTATAATAATAAGAGTAATAAGTATAGTAATTGTCGTTCTATCGATCATATAAGCACAATATGGCTAATAATATGAGTTAGATTGATAATAATAAGAGTAATAAGTATAGTAATTGTCGTTATATCGATCATATAACCATAATATGGCTAATAGCATGAGTTAGATTGATAATAATAAGAGTAATGAGTATAGTAATTGTCGTTCTATCGATCATTTAACCATAATATGGCTAATAATATGAGTTAGATTGATAATAATAAGAGTAATAAGTATAGTAATTGTCGTTCTATCGATAATATAAGCATAATATGGCTAATAATATGAGTTAGATTGATAATACTAAGGGTAGTGAGTATAGTAATTCTCGTTCTATCGATCATATAAGCATAATATGGCTAATAATATGAGTTGGATTGATAATAGTAAGAGTAATAAGTATAGTAATTGTCGTTCTATCGATCATATAAGCATAATGTGGCTAATAATATGAGTTAGATTGATAATACTAAGAGTAGTGAGTATAGTAATTCTCATTCTATCGATCATATAAGCATAATATGGCTAATAATATGAGTTAGATAGATCATAATAAGAGTAATGAGTATAGTAATTGTAGTTCTATCGATCATATCTGCATAATATGGTTAATAATATGAGTTAGATTGATAATAATAAGAGTAATAAGTATAGTAATTGTCGTTCTATCGGTCATTTAAGCATAATATGGCGAATAATGTGAGTTGGGTTGATAAAACTAAGAATAATAAGTATAGTAACTGTCGTTCTATCGATCATATAAGCATAATATGCTTAATAATATGAGTTAGGTTGATAATAATAAGAGTAATAAGTATAGTAATTGTCGTTCTATCGGTCATTTAAGCATAATATGGCTAATAATATGTGTCAGATTGATAATAATAACAGTAATAAGTATAGTAATTGTCGTTCTATCGATAATATAAGCATAATATGGCTAATAATATGAGTTAGATTGATAATACTAAGAGTAGTGAGTAGAGTAATTCTCGTTCTATCGATCATATAATAATAATATGGCTAATAATATGAGTTAGATTGAAAATACTAAGAGGAGTGAGTATAGTAATTGTCGTTCTATCGATCATATAAGCATAATATGGCTAATAATATGAGTTAGATTGATAATACTAAGGGTAGTGAGTATAGTAATTCTCGTTCTATCGATCATATAAGCATAATATGGCTAATAATATGAGTTAGATTGATAATAATAAGAGTAATAAGTACAGTAATTGTCGTTCTATCGATCATATAAGCCTAATATGGCTAATGATATGAGTTAGGCCGATAATAATAAGAGTAATAAGTATAGTAATTGTCGTGCTATCGATCATAGCTGCATAATATGGTTAATAATATGAGTTAGATTGATAATAGTGAGTGTAATAAGTATAGTAATTGTCGTTCTGTCGATCATATAAGCATAATATGGCTAATAATATGAGTTAGGTTGATAATAATAAGAGTAATAAGTATAGTAATTGTCGTTCTATCGATCATATTAGCATAATATGGTTAATAATATGAGTTAGATTGATAATAATAAGAGTAATGAGTATAGTAATTGTCGCTCTATCGATCATATTTGCATAATATGGTTAATAATATGAGTTAGATTGATAATAATAAGAGTAATGAGTATAGTAATTGTCGATCTATCGGCCATATAAGCACAACATGGCTAATAATATGAGTTAGGCTGATAATAATAAGTGCAATAACTATAGTAATTGTCGTTCTATCGATCATATTTGCATAATATGGTTAATAATATGAGCTAGATTGATAACAGTGAGTGTAATAAGTATAGTAATTGTCGTTCTATCGGTCATATAAGCATAATATGGCTAATAATATGAGTTAGGCTGATATTAATAAGAGCAATAAGTATAGTACTTGTCGTTCTATCGATCATATTTGCGTAATATGGTTAATAATATGAGTTAGATTGATAACAGTGAGTGTAATAAGTATAGTAATTGTCGTTCTCTCGATCATATAAGCCTAATATGGCTAATAATATGAGTTAGGCTGATAATAATAAGAGTAATAAGTATAGTAATTGTCGTGCTATCGATCATATCTGCATAATATGTTTAATAATATGAGTTACATTGATAATAATAAGAGTAATGAGTATAGTAATTGTCGTTCTATCGATCATATAAGCCTAATATGGCTAATAATATGAGTTAGGCTGATAATAATAAGAGTAATAAGTATAGTAATTGTCGTTCTATCGATCATATAAGCATAATATGGCTAATAATATGAGTTAGATTGATAATAATAAGAGTAATGAGCATAGTAATTGTCGTTCTATCGATCATATAAGCCTAATATGGCTAATAATATGAGTTAGGCTGATAATAATAAGAGTAATAAGTATAGTAATTGTCGTTCTATCGATCATATTTGCATAATATGGATAATAATATGAGTTAGATTGATAATAATAAGAGTAGTAAGTATAGTATTTGTCGTTCTATCGATCATATAAGCATAATATGGCTAATAATACGAGTTAGATTGATAATAATAAGAGTAATAAGTATAGTAATTGTCGTTCTATCGATCATTTAACCATAATATGGCTAATAATATGAGTTAGATTGATAATAATAAGAGTAATAAGTATAGTAATTGTCGTTCTATAGATAATATAAGCATAATATGGCTAATAATATGAGTTAGATTGATAATACTAAGGGTAGTGAGTATAGTAATTCTCGTTCTATCGATCATGTAAGCATAATATGGCTAATAATATGAGTTGGATTGATAATAGTAAGAGTAATAAGTATAGTAATTGTCGTTCTATCGATCATATAAGCACAATATGGCTAATAATATGAGTTAGATTGATAATAATAAGAGTAATAAGTATAGTAATTGTCGTTCTATCGGTCATTTAAGCATAATATGGTTAATAATATGAGTTGGGTTGATAAAACTAAGAATAATAAGTATAGTAACTGTCGTTCTATCGATCATATAAGCATAATATGGCTAATAATATGTGTCAGATTGATAACAATAACAGTAATAAGTATAGTAATTGTCGTTCTATCGATAATATAAGCATAATATGGCTAATAATATGAGTTAGATTGATAATACTAAGAGTAGTGAGTAGAGTAATTCTCGTTCTATCGATCATATAATAATAATATGGCTAATAATATGAGTTAGATTGAAAATACTAAGAGTAGTGAGTATAGTAATTGTTGTTCTATCGATCATATAAGCATAATATGGTTAATAATATGAGTTAGAATGATAATAATAAGAGTAATAAGTATAGTAATTGTCGTTCTATCGATCATATCTGCATAATATGGTTAATAATATGAGTTAGATTGATAATAATAAGAGTAATAAGTATAGTATTTGTCGTTCTATCGATCATATAAGCATAATATGGCTAATAATATGAGTTAGATTGATAATAGTCAGAGTAATAAGTATAGTAATTGTCGTTCTATCGGTCATTTAAGCATAATATGGCTAATAATATGTGTCAGATTGATAATAATAACAGTAATAAGTATAGTAATTGTCGTTCTATCGATCATATAAGCATAATAAGGCTAATAATGTGAGTTAGAGTGATAATACTAAGAGTAGTGAGTATAGTAATTCTCATTCTATCGATCATATAAGCATAATATGACTAATAATATGAGTTAGATTGATAATAATAAGAGTACTAAGTATAGTAATTGTCGTTCTCTCGATCATATAAGCATAATATGGCTAATAATATGAGTTAAAGTGATAATACTAAGAGTAGTGAGTATAGTAATTCTCATTCTATCGATCATATAAGCATAATATGGCTAATAATAGGAGTTAGATTGATAATAATAACAGTAATAAGTATAGTAATTGTCGTTCTATCGATAATATAAGCATAATATGGCTAATAATATGAGTTAGATTCACAATAATAAGAGTAATAAGTATAGTAATTGTCGTTCTATCGATCATATAAGCATAATATGGCTAATAATATGAGTTAGATTTATAATAATAAGAGTAATAAGTATAGTAATTGTCGTTCTATCGATCATATAAGCACAATATGGCTAATAATACGAGTTAGATTGATAATAATAAGAGTAATAAGTATAGTAATTGTCGTTATATCGATCATATAACCATAATATGGCTAATAGCATGAGTTAGATTGATAATAATAAGAGTAATGAGTATAGTAATTGTCGTTCTATCGATCATTTAACCATAATATGGCTAATAATATGAGTTAGATTGATAATAATAAGAGTAATAAGTATAGTAATTGTCGTTCTATCGATAATATAAGCATAATATGGCTAATAATATGAGTTAGATTGATAATACTAAGGGTAGTGAGTATAGTAATTCTCGTTCTATCGATCATATAAGCATAATATGGCTAATAATATGGGTTGGATTGATAATAGTAAGAGTAATAAGTATAGTAATTGTCGTTCTATCGATCATATAAGCATAATGTGGCTAATAATATGAGTTAGATTGATAATACTAAGAGTAGTGAGTATAGTAATTCTCATTCTATCGATCATATAAGCATAATATGGCTAATAATATGAGTTAGATAGATCATAATAAGAGTGATGAGTATAGTAATTGTAGTTCTATCGATCATATCTGCATAATATGGTTAATAATATGAGTTAGATTGATAATAATAAGAGTAATAAGTATAGTAATTGTCGTTCTATCGGTCATTTAAGCATAATATGGCGAATAATGTGAGTTGGGTTGATAAAACTAAGAATAATAAGTATAGTAACTGTCGTTCTATCGATCATATAAGCATAATATGCTTAATAATATGAGTTAGGTTGATAATAATAAGAGTAATAAGTATAGTAATTGTCGTTCTATCGGTCATTTAAGCATAATATGGCTAATAATATGTGTCAGATTGATAATAATAACAGTAATAAGTATAGTAATTGTCGTTCTATCGATAATATAAGCATAATATGGCTAATAATATGAGTTAGATTGATAATACTAAGAGTAGTGAGTAGAGTAATTCTCGTTCTATCGATCATATAATAATAATATGGCTAATAATATGAGTTAGATTGAAAATACTAAGAGGAGTGAGTATAGTAATTGTCGTTCTATCGATCATATAAGCATAATATGGCTAATAATATGAGTTAGATTGATAATACTAAGGGTAGTGAGTATAGTAATTCTCGTTCTATCGATCATATAAGCATAATATGGCTAATAATATGAGTTAGATTGATAATAATAAGAGTAATAAGTACAGTAATTGTCGTTCTATCGATCATATAAGCCTAATATGGCTAATGATATGAGTTAGGCCGATAATAATAAGAGTAATAAGTATAGTAATTGTCGTGCTATCGATCATAGCTGCATAATATGGTTAATAATATGAGTTAGATTGATAATAGTGAGTGTAATAAGTATAGTAATTGTCGTTCTGTCGATCATATAAGCATAATATGGCTAATAATATGAGTTAGGTTGATAATAATAAGAGTAATAAGTATAGTAATTGTCGTTCTATCGATCATATTAGCATAATATGGTTAATAATATGAGTTAGATTGATAATAATAAGAGTAATGAGTATAGTAATTGTCGCTCTATCGATCATATTTGCATAATATGGTTAATAATATGAGTTAGATTGATAATAATAAGAGTAATGAGTATAGTAATTGTCGATCTATCGGTCATATAAGCACAACATGGCTAATAATATGAGTTAGGCTGATAATAATAAGTGCAATAACTATAGTAATTGTCGTTCTATCGATCATATTTGCATAATATGGTTAATAATATGAGCTAGATTGATAACAGTGAGTGTAATAAGTATAGTAATTGTCGTTCTATCGGTCATATAAGCATAATATGGCTAATAATATGAGTTAGGCTGATATTAATAAGAGCAATAAGTATAGTACTTGTCGTTCTATCGATCATATTTGCGTAATATGGTTAATAATATGAGTTAGATTGATAACAGTGAGTGTAATAAGTATAGTAATTGTCGTTCTCTCGATCATATAAGCCTAATATGGCTAATAATATGAGTTAGGCTGATAATAATAAGAGTAATAAGTATAGTAATTGTCGTGCTATCGATCATATCTGCATAATATGGTTAATAATATGAGTTACATTGATAATAATAAGAGTAATGAGTATAGTAATTGTCGTTCTATCGATCATATAAGCCTAATATGGCTAATAATATGAGTTAGGCTGATAATAATAAGAGTAATAAGTATAGTAATTGTCGTTCTATCGATCATATAAGCATAATATGGCTAATAATATGAGTTAGATTGATAATAATAAGAGTAATGAGTATAGTAATTGTCGTTCTATCGATCATATAAGCCTAATATGGCTAATAATATGAGTTAGGCTGATAATAATAAGAGTAATAAGTATAGTAATTGTCGTGCTATCGATCATATCTGCATAATATGGTTAATAATATGAGTTAGACTGATAATAGTGAGTGTAATAAGTATAGTAATTGTCATTCTAGCGATCATATAAGCATAATATGGCTAATAATATGAGTTACATTGATAATAATAAGAGTAATGAGTATAGTGATTGTCTTTCTATCGATCATATAACCATAATATGGCTAACAATATGAGATAGATTGATAACAATAAGAGTAATGAGTATAGTAATTGTAGTTCTATCAATCATATCTGCATGATATGTTTAAAAATATGAGTTAGATTGATAATAATAAGAGTAATGAGTATAGTAATTGTCGTTCTATCGATCATATAAGCATAATATGGCTAATAATATGAGTTAGGCTGATAACATTAAGAGTAATAAGTATAGTAATTGTCGTGCTATCGATCATATTTGCATAATATGGTTAATAATATGAGCTGGATTGATAACAGTGAGTGTAATAAGTATAGTAATTGTCGTTCTGTCGATCATATAAGCATAATATGGCTAATAATATGAGTTAGGTTGATAATAATAAGAGTAATAAGTATAGTAATTGTCGTTCTATCGATCATATTTGCGTAATATGGCTAATAATATGAGTTAGATTGATAATAATAAGAGTAATGAGTATAGTAATTGTCGTTCAATCGATCATATAAGCATAATATGGCTAATAATATGAGTTAGGCTGATAATAATAAGAGTAATAAGTATAGTAATTGTCGTGCTATCGATCATATCTGCATAATATGGTTAATAATATGAGTTAGATTGATAATAATAAGAGTAATGAGTATAGTAATTGTCGTTCTATCGATCATATAAGCCTAATATGGCTAATGATATGAGTTAGGCTGATAATAATAAGAGTAATAAGTATAGTAATTGTCGTGCTATCGATCATAGCTGCATAATATGGTTAATAATATGAGTTAGATTGATAATAGTGAGTGTAATAAGTATACTAATTGTAGTTCTATCGATCATATCTGCATAACATGGTTAATAATATGAGTTAGATCGATAATAATAGGAGAAATGAGTATAGTAAATGTCGTGCTGTCGATCATATCTGCATAATATGGTTAATAATATGGGTTAGATTGATAATAGTGAGTGTAATAAGTACAGTAATTGTGGTTCTAGCGATCATATAAGCATAATATGGCTAATAATATGAGTTAGGTTGATAATAATAAGAGTAATGAGTATAGTGATTGTCTTTCTATCGATCATATAACCATAATATGGCTAACAATATGAGTTAGATTGATAATAATAAGAGTAATGAGTATAGTAATTGTAGTTCTATCAATCATATCTGCATAATATGTTTAAAAATATGAGTTAGATTGATAATAATAAGAGTAATGAGTATAGTAATTGTCGTTCTATCGATCATATAAGCATAATATGTCTAATAATATGAGTTAGGCTGATAATAATAAGAGTAATAAGTATAGTAATTGTCGTTCTATCGATCATATTTGCATAATATGGATAATAATATGAGTTAGATTGATAATAATAAGAGTAGTAAGTATAGTATTTGTCGTTCTATCGATCATATAAGCATAATATGGCTAATAATACGAGTTAGATTGATAATAATAAGAGTAATAAGTATAGTAATTGTCGTTCTATCGATCATTTAACCATAATATGGCTAATAATATGAGTTAGATTGATAATAATAAGAGTAATAAGTATAGTAATTGTCGTTCTATCGATAATATAAGCATAATATGGCTAATAATATGAGTTAGATTGATAATACTAAGGGTAGTGAGTATAGTAATTCTCGTTCTATCGATCATGTAAGCATAATATGGCTAATAATATGAGTTGGATTGATAATAGTAAGAGTAATAAGTATAGTAATTGTCGTTCTATCGATCATATAAGCACAATATGGCTAATAATATGAGTTAGATTGATAATAATAAGAGTAATAAGTATAGTAATTGTCGTTATATCGATCATATAACCATAATATGGCTAATAGTATGAGTTAGATTGATAATGATAAGAGTAATGAGTATAGTAATTGTCGTTCTATCGATCATTTAACCATAATATGCCTAATAATATGAGTTGGATTGATAATAATAAGAGTAATAAGTATAGTAATTGTCGTTCTATCGGTCATTTAAGCATAATATGGCGAATAATATGAGTTGGGTTGATAAAACTAAGAATAATAAGTATAGTAACTGTCGTTCTATCGATCATATAAGCATAATATGGTTAATAATATGAGTTAGATTGATAATAATAAGAGTAATAAGTATAGTAATTGTCGTTCTATCGGTCATTTAAGCATAATATGGTTAATAATATGAGTTGGGTTGATAAAACTAAGAATAATAAGTATAGTAACTGTCGTTCTATCGATCATATAAGCATAATATGGCTAATAATATGTGTCAGATTGATAACAATAACAGTAATAAGTATAGTAATTGTCGTTCTATCGATAATATAAGCATAATATGGCTAATAATATGAGTTAGATTGATAATACTAAGAGTAGTGAGTAGAGTAATTCTCGTTCTATCGATCATATAATAATAATATGGCTAATAATATGAGTTAGATTGAAAATACTAAGAGTAGTGAGTATAGTAATTGTTGTTCTATCGATCATATAAGCATAATATGGTTAATAATATGAGTTAGAATGATAATAATAAGAGTAATAAGTATAGTAATTGTCGTTCTATCGATCATATCTGCATAATATGGTTAATAATATGAGTTAGATTGATAATAATAAGAGTAATAAGTATAGTATTTGTCGTTCTATCGATCATATAAGCATAATATGGCTAATAATATGAGTTAGATTGATAATAGTCAGAGTAATAAGTATAGTAATTGTCGTTCTATCGGTCATTTAAGCATAATATGGCTAATAATATGTGTCAGATTGATAATAATAACAGTAATAAGTATAGTAATTGTCGTTCTATCGATAATATAAGCATAATATGGCTAATAATATGAGTTAGATTGATAATACTAAGAGTAGTGAGTAGAGTAATTCTCGTTCTATCGATCATATAATAATAATGTGGCTAATAATATGAGTTAGATTGAAAATACTAAGAGTAGTGAGTATAGTAATTGTCGTTCTATCGATCATATAAGCATAATATGGCTAATAATGAGTTAGATTGATAATACTAAGGGTAGTGAGTATAGTAATTCTCGTTCTATCGATCATATAAGCATAATATGGCTAATAATGTGAGTTAGATTGATAATAATAAGAGTAATAAGTACAGTAATTGTCGTTCTATCGATCATATAAGCATAATAAGGCTAATAATGTGAGTTAGAGTGATAATACTAAGAGTAGTGAGTATAGTAATTCTCATTCTATCGATCATATAAGCATAATATGACTAATAATATGAGTTAGATTGATAATAATAAGAGTAATAAGTATAGTAATTGTCGTTCTCTCGATCATATAAGCATAATATGGCTAATAATATGAGTTAAAGTGATAATACTAAGAGTAGTGAGTATAGTAATTCTCATTCTATCGATCATATAAGCATAATATGGCTAATAATAGGAGTTAGATTGATAATAATAACAGTAATAAGTATAGTAATTGTCGTTCTATCGATAATATAAGCATAATATGGCTAATAATATGAGTTAGATTCACAATAATAAGAGTAATAAGTATAGTAATTGTCGTTCTATCGATCATATAAGCATAATATGGCTAATAATATGAGTTAGATTTATAATAATAAGAGTAATAAGTATAGTAATTGTCGTTCTATCGATCATATAAGCACAATATGGCTAATAATATGAGTTAGATTGATAATAATAAGAGTAATAAGTATAGTAATTGTCGTTATATCGATCATATAACCATAATATGGCTAATAGCATGAGTTAGATTGATAATAATAAGAGTAATGAGTATAGTAATTGTCGTTCTATCGATCATTTAACCATAATATGGCTAATAATATGAGTTAGATTGATAATAATAAGAGTAATAAGTATAGTAATTGTCGTTCTATCGATCATATAAGCATAATATGGCTAATAATATGAGTTAAAGTGATAATACTAAGGGTAGTGAGTATAGTAATTCTCGTTCTATCGATCATATAAGCATAATATGGCTAATAATATGAGTTGGATTGATAATAGTAAGAGTAATAAGTATAGTAATTGTCGTTCTATCGATCATATAAGCATAATGTGGCTAATAATATGAGTTAGATTGATAATACTAAGAGTAGTGAGTATAGTAATTCTCATTCTATCGATCATATAAGCATAATATGGCTAATAATATGAGTTAGATAGATCATAATAAGAGTAATGAGTATAGTAATTGTAGTTCTATCGATCATATCTGCATAATATGGTTAATAATATGAGTTAGATTGATAATAATAAGAGTAATAAGTATAGTAATTGTCGTTCTATCGGTCATTTAAGCATAATATGGCGAATAATGTGAGTTGGGTTGATAAAACTAAGAATAATAAGTATAGTAACTGTCGTTCTATCGATCATATAAGCATAATATGCTTAATAATATGAGTTAGGTTGATAATAATAAGAGTAATAAGTATAGTAATTGTCGTTCTATCGGTCATTTAAGCATAATATGGCTAATAATATGTGTCAGATTGATAATAATAACAGTAATAAGTATAGTAATTGTCGTTCTATCGATAATATAAGCATAATATGGCTAATAATATGAGTTAGATTGATAATACTAAGAGTAGTGAGTAGAGTAATTCTCGTTCTATCGATCATATAATAATAATATGGCTAATAATATGAGTTAGATTGAAAATACTAAGAGGAGTGAGTATAGTAATTGTCGTTCTATCGATCATATAAGCATAATATGGCTAATAATATGAGTTAGATTGATAATACTAAGGGTAGTGAGTATAGTAATTCTCGTTCTATCGATCATATAAGCATAATATGGCTAATAATATGAGTTAGATTGATAATAATAAGAGTAATAAGTACAGTAATTGTCGTTCTATCGATCATATAAGCCTAATATGGCTAATGATATGAGTTAGGCTGATAATAATAAGAGTAATAAGTATAGTAATTGTCGTGCTATCGATCATAGCTGCATAATATGGTTAATAATATGAGTTAGATTGATAATAGTGAGTGTAATAAGTATAGTAATTGTCGTTCTGTCGATCATATAAGCATAATATGGCTAATAATATGAGTTAGGTTGATAATAATAAGAGTAATAAGTATAGTAATTGTCGTTCTATCGATCATATTAGCATAATATGGTTAATAATATGAGTTAGATTGATAATAATAAGAGTAATGAGTATAGTAATTGTCGCTCTGTCGATCATATTTGCATAATATGGTTAATAATATGAGTTAGATTGATAATAATAAGAGTAATGAGTATAGTAATTGTCGATCTATCGATCATATTTGCATAATATGGTTAATAATATGAGCTAGATTGATAACAGTGAGTGTAATAAGTATAGTAATTGTCGTTCTATCGGTCATATAAGCATAATATGGCTAATAATATGAGTTAGGCTGATATTAATAAGAGCAATAAGTATAGTACTTGTCGTTCTATCGATCATATTTGCGTAATATGGTTAATAATATGAGTTAGATTGATAACAGTGAGTGTAATAAGTATAGTAATTGTCGTTCTCTCGATCATATAAGCCTAATATGGCTAATAATATGAGTTAGGCTGATAATAATAAGAGTAATAAGTATAGTAATTGTCGTGCTATCGATCATATCTGCATAATATGGTTAATAATATGAGTTACATTGATAATAATAAGAGTAATGAGTATAGTAATTGTCGTTCTATCGATCATATAAGCCTAATATGGCTAATAATATGAGTTAGGCTGATAATAATAAGAGTAATAAGTATAGTAATTGTCGTTCTATCGATCATATAAGCATAATATGGCTAATAATATGAGTTAGATTGATAATAATAAGAGTAATGAGTATAGTAATTGTCGTTCTATCGATCATATAAGCCTAATATGGCTAATAATATGAGTTAGGCTGATAATAATAAGAGTAATAAGTATAGTAATTGTCGTGCTATCGATCATATCTGCATAATATGGTTAATAATATGAGTTAGACTGATAATAGTGAGTGTAATAAGTATAGTAATTGTCATTCTAGCGATCATATAAGCATAATATGGCTAATAATATGAGTTACATTGATAATAATAAGAGTAATGAGTATAGTGATTGTCTTTCTATCGATCATATAACCATAATATGGCTAACAATATGAGATAGATTGATAACAATAAGAGTAATGAGTATAGTAATTGTAGTTCTATCAATCATATCTGCATGATATGTTTAAAAATATGAGTTAGATTGATAATAATAAGAGTAATGAGTATAGTAATTGTCGTTCTATCGATCATATAAGCATAATATGGCTAATAATATGAGTTAGGCTGATAACATTAAGAGTAATAAGTATAGTAATTGTCGTGCTATCGATCATATTTGCATAATATGGTTAATAATATGAGCTGGATTGATAACAGTGAGTGTAATAAGTATAGTAATTGTCGTTCTGTCGATCATATAAGCATAATATGGCTAATAATATGAGTTAGGTTGATAATAATAAGAGTAATAAGTATAGTAATTGTCGTTCTATCGATCATATTTGCGTAATATGGCTAATAATATGAGTTAGATTGATAATAATAAGAGTAATGAGTATAGTAATTGTCGTTCAATCGATCATATAAGCATAATATGGCTAATAATATGAGTTAGGCTGATAATAATAAGAGTAATAAGTATAGTAATTGTCGTGCTATCGATCATATCTGCATAATATGGTTAATAATATGAGTTAGATTGATAATAATAAGAGTAATGAGTATAGTAATTGTCGTTCTATCGATCATATAAGCCTAATATGGCTAATGATATGAGTTAGGCTGATAATAATAAGAGTAATAAGTATAGTAATTGTCGTGCTATCGATCATAGCTGCATAATATGGTTAATAATATGAGTTAGATTGATAATAGTGAGTGTAATAAGTATAGTAATTGTCGTTCTGTCGATCATATAAGCATAATATGGCTAATAATATGAGTTAGGTTGATAATAATAAGAGTAATAAGTATAGTAATTGTCGTTCTATCGATCATATTAGCATAATATGGTTAATAATATGAGTTAGATTGATAATAATAAGAGTAATGAGTATAGTAATTGTCGTTCTATCGGTCATATAAGCACAACATGGCTAATAATATGAGTTAGGCTGATAATAATAAGTGCAATAACTATAGTAATTGTCGTTCTATCGATCATATTTGCATAATATGGTTAATAATATGAGCTAGATTGATAACAGTGAGTGTAATAAGTATAGTAATTGTCGTTCTGTCGATCATATAAGCATAATATAGCTAATAATATGAGTTAGATTTATAATAATAAGAGTAATAAATATAGTAATTGTCGTTCTATCGATCATATTTGCATAATATGGTTAATAATATGAGCTAGATTGATAACAGTGAGTGTAATAAGTATAGTAATTGTCGTTCTGTCGATCATATAAGCATAATATAGCTAATAATATGAGTTAGATTGATAATAATAAGAGTAATAAATATAGTAATTGTCGTTCTATCGATCATATCTGCATAATATGGTTAATAATATGAGTTAGATTGATAATAGCGAGTGTAATAAGTATAGTAATTGTCGTTCTATCGATCATATTAGCATAATATGGTTAATAATATGAGTTAGGTTGATAATAATAAGAGTAATGAGTATACTAATTGTAGTTCTATCGATCATATCTGCATAACATGGTTAATAATATGAGTTAGATCGATAATAATAGGAGAAATGAGTATAGTAAATGTCGTGCTGTCGATCATATCTGCATAATATGGTTAATAATATGGGTTGGATTGATAATAGTGAGTGTAATAAGAATAGTAGTTGTCGTTCTATCGATCATATTAGTATAATATGGTTAATAATATGAGTTAGATTGATAATTATAAGAGTAATGAGTATAGTAATTGTCGTTCTATCGATCATATAAGCATAATATGGCTAATAATATGAGTTAGGCTGATATTAATAAGAGCAATAAGTATAGTACTTGTCGTTCTATCGATCATATTTGCGTAATATGGTTAATAATATGAGTTAGATTGATAACAGTGAGTGTAATAAGTATAGTAATTGTCGTTCTCTCGATCATATAAGCCTAATATGGCTAATAATATGAGTTAGGCTGATAATAATAAGAGTAATAAGTATAGTAATTGTCGTGCTATCGATCATATCTGCATAATATGGTTAATAATATGAGTTACATTGATAATAATAAGAGTAATGAGTATAGTAATTGTCGTTCTATCGATCATATAAGCCTAATATGGCTAATAATATGAGTTAGGCTGATAATAATAAGAGTAATAAGTATAGTGATTGTCGTTCTATCGGTCATTTAAGCATAATATGGTTAATAATATGAGTTGGGTTGATAAAACTAAGAATAATAAGTATAGTAACTGTCGTTCTATCGATCATATAAGCATAATATGGCTAATAATATGTGTCAGATTGATAACAATAACAGTAATAAGTATAGTAATTGTCGTTCTATCGATAATATAAGCATAATATGGCTAATAATATGAGTTAGATTGATAATACTAAGAGTAGTGAGTAGAGTAATTCTCGTTCTATCGATCATATAATAATAATATGGCTAATAATATGAGTTAGATTGAAAATACTAAGAGTAGTGAGTATAGTAATTGTTGTTCTATCGATCATATAAGCATAATATGGTTAATAATATGAGTTAGAATGATAATAATAAGAGTAATAAGTATAGTAATTGTCGTTCTATCGATCATATCTGCATAATATGGTTAATAATATGAGTTAGATTGATAATAATAAGAGTAATAAGTATAGTATTTGTCGTTCTATCGATCATATAAGCATAATATGGCTAATAATATGAGTTAGATTGATAATAGTCAGAGTAATAAGTATAGTAATTGTCGTTCTATCGGTCATTTAAGCATAATATGGCTAATAATATGTGTCAGATTGATAATAATAACAGTAATAAGTATAGTAATTGTCGTTCTATCGATAATATAAGCATAATATGGCTAATAATATGAGTTAGATTGATAATACTAAGAGTAGTGAGTAGAGTAATTCTCGTTCTATCGATCATATAATAATAATATGGCTAATAATATGAGTTAGATTGAAAATACTAAGAGTAGTGAGTATAGTAATTGTCGTTCTATCGATCATATAAGCATAATATGGCTAATAATGAGTTAGATTGATAATACTAAGGGTAGTGAGTATAGTAATTCTCGTTCTATCGATCATATAAGCATAATATGGCTAATAATGTGAGTTAGATTGATAATAATAAGAGTAATAAGTACAGTAATTGTCGTTCTATCGATCATATAAGCATAATAAGGCTAATAATGTGAGTTAGAGTGATAATACTAAGAGTAGTGAGTATAGTAATTCTCATTCTATCGATCATATAAGCATAATATGACTAATAATATGAGTTAGATTGATAATAATAAGAGTAATAAGTATAGTAATTGTCGTTCTCTCGATCATATAAGCATAATATGGCTAATAATATGAGTTAAAGTGATAATACTAAGAGTAGTGAGTATAGTAATTCTCATTCTATCGATCATATAAGCATAATATGGCTAATAATAGGAGTTAGATTGATAATAATAACAGTAATAAGTATAGTAATTGTCGTTCTATCGATAATATAAGCATAATATGGCTAATAATATGAGTTAGATTCACAATAATAAGAGTAATAAGTATAGTAATTGTCGTTCTATCGATCATATAAGCATAATATGGCTAATAATATGAGTTAGATTTATAATAATAAGAGTAATAAGTATAGTAATTGTCGTTCTATCGATCATATAAGCACAATATGGCTAATAATATGAGTTAGATTGATAATAATAAGAGTAATAAGTATAGTAATTGTCGTTATATCGATCATATAACCATAATATGGCTAATAGCATGAGTTAGATTGATAATAATAAGAGTAATGAGTATAGTAATTGTCGTTCTATCGATCATTTAACCATAATATGGCTAATAATATGAGTTAGATTGATAATAATAAGAGTAATAAGTATAGTAATTGTCGTTCTATCGATAATATAAGCATAATATGGCTAATAATATGAGTTAGATTGATAATACTAAGGGTAGTGAGTATAGTAATTCTCGTTCTATCGATCATATAAGCATAATATGGCTAATAATATGAGTTGGATTGATAATAGTAAGAGTAATAAGTATAGTAATTGTCGTTCTATCGATCATATAAGCATAATGTGGCTAATAATATGAGTTAGATTGATAATACTAAGAGTAGTGAGTATAGTAATTCTCATTCTATCGATCATATAAGCATAATATGGCTAATAATATGAGTTAGATAGATCATAATAAGAGTAATGAGTATAGTAATTGTAGTTCTATCGATCATATCTGCATAATATGGTTAATAATATGAGTTAGATTGATAATAATAAGAGTAATAAGTATAGTAATTGTCGTTCTATCGGTCATTTAAGCATAATATGGCGAATAATGTGAGTTGGGTTGATAAAACTAAGAATAATAAGTATAGTAACTGTCGTTCTATCGATCATATAAGCATAATATGCTTAATAATATGAGTTAGGTTGATAATAATAAGAGTAATAAGTATAGTAATTGTCGTTCTATCGGTCATTTAAGCATAATATGGCTAATAATATGTGTCAGATTGATAATAATAACAGTAATAAGTATAGTAATTGTCGTTCTATCGATAATATAAGCATAATATGGCTAATAATATGAGTTAGATTGATAATACTAAGAGTAGTGAGTAGAGTAATTCTCGTTCTATCGATCATATAATAATAATATGGCTAATAATATGAGTTAGATTGAAAATACTAAGAGGAGTGAGTATAGTAATTGTCGTTCTATCGATCATATAAGCATAATATGGCTAATAATATGAGTTAGATTGATAATACTAAGGGTAGTGAGTATAGTAATTCTCGTTCTATCGATCATATAAGCATAATATGGCTAATAATATGAGTTAGATTGATAATAATAAGAGTAATAAGTACAGTAATTGTCGTTCTATCGATCATATAAGCCTAATATGGCTAATGATATGAGTTAGGCTGATAATAATAAGAGTAATAAGTATAGTAATTGTCGTGCTATCGATCATAGCTGCATAATATGGTTAATAATATGAGTTAGATTGATAATAGTGAGTGTAATAAGTATAGTAATTGTCGTTCTGTCGATCATATAAGCATAATATGGCTAATAATATGAGTTAGGTTGATAATAATAAGAGTAATAAGTATAGTAATTGTCGTTCTATCGATCATATTAGCATAATATGGTTAATAATATGAGTTAGATTGATAATAATAAGAGTAATGAGTATAGTAATTGTCGCTCTATCGATCATATTTGCATAATATGGTTAATAATATGAGTTAGATTGATAATAATAAGAGTAATGAGTATAGTAATTGTCGATCTATCGGTCATATAAGCACAACATGGCTAATAATATGAGTTAGGCTGATAATAATAAGTGCAATAACTATAGTAATTGTCGTTCTATCGATCATATTTGCATAATATGGTTAATAATATGAGCTGGATTGATAACAGTGAGTGTAATAAGTATAGTAATTGTCGTTCTGTCGATCATATAAGCATAATATGGCTAATAATATGAGTTAGGTTGATAATAATAAGAGTAATAAGTATAGTAATTGTCGTTCTATCGATCATATTTGCGTAATATGGCTAATAATATGAGTTAGATTGATAATAATAAGAGTAATGAGTATAGTAATTGTCGTTCAATCGATCATATAAGCATAATATGGCTAATAATATGAGTTAGGCTGATAATAATAAGAGTAATAAGTATAGTAATTGTCGTGCTATCGATCATATCTGCATAATATGGT
Organism: Megachile rotundata; assembly: GCF_050947335.1. NCBI lineage: Eukaryota > Metazoa > Arthropoda > Insecta > Hymenoptera > Megachilidae > Megachile > Megachile rotundata. The sequence goes on from NW_027473808.1 coordinate 23,131, forward strand.
TAATAATATGAGTTAGATTGATAATAATAAGAGTAATGAGTATAGTAATTGTCGTTCTATCGATCATATAAGCCTAATATGGCTAATGATATGAGTTAGGCTGATAATAATAAGAGTAATAAGTATAGTAATTGTCGTGCTATCGATCATAGCTGCATAATATGGTTAATAATATGAGTTAGATTGATAATAGTGAGTGTAATAAGTATAGTAATTGTCGTTCTGTCGATCATATAAGCATAATATGGCTAATAATATGAGTTAGGTTGATAATAATAAGAGTAATAAGTATAGTAATTGTCGTTCTATCGATCATATTAGCATAATATGGTTAATAATATGAGTTAGATTGATAATAATAAGAGTAATGAGTATAGTAATTGTCGTTCTATCGGTCATATAAGCATAATATGGCTAATAATATGAGTTAGGCTGATATTAATAAGAGCAAAAAGTATAGTAATTGTCGCTCTATCGATCATATTTGCATAATATGGTTAATAATATGAGTTAGATTGATAATAATAAGAGTAATGAGTATAGTAATTGTCGTTCTATCGGTCATATAAGCACAACATGGCTAATAATATGAGTTAGGCTGATAATAATAAGTGCAATAACTATAGTAATTGTCGTTCTATCTATCATATTTGCATAATATGGTTAATAATATGAGCTAGATTGATAACAGTGAGTGTAATAAGTATAGTAATTGTCGTTCTGTCGATCATATAAGCATAATATAGCTAATAATATGAGTTAGATTTATAATAATAAGAGTAATAAATATAGTAATTGTCGTTCTATCGATCATATTTGCATAATATGGTTAATAATATGAGCTAGATTGATAACAGTGAGTGTAATAAGTATAGTAATTGTCGTTCTGTCGATCATATAAGCATAATATAGCTAATAATATGAGTTAGATTGATAATAATAAGAGTAATAAATATAGTAATTGTCGTTCTATCGATCATATCTGCATAATATGGTTAATAATATGAGTTAGATTGATAATAGCGAGTGTAATAAGTATAGTAATTGTCGTTCTATCGATCATATTAGCATAATATGGTTAATAATATGAGTTAGGTTGATAATAATAAGAGTAATGAGTATACTAATTGTAGTTCTATCGATCATATCTGCATAACATGGTTAATAATATGAGTTAGATCGATAATAATAGGAGAAATGAGTATAGTAAATGTCGTGCTGTCGATCATATCTGCATAATATGGTTAATAATATGGGTTAGATTGATAATAGTGAGTGTAATAAGAATAGTAGTTGTCGTTCTATCGATCATATTAGCATAATATGGTTAATAATATGAGTTAGATTGATAATTATAAGAGTAATGAGTATAGTAATTGTCGTTCTATCGATCATATAAGCATAATATGGCTAATAATATGAGTTAGGCTGATATTAATAAGAGCAATAAGTATAGTACTTGTCGTTCTATCGATCATATTTGCGTAATATGGTTAATAATATGAGTTAGATTGATAACAGTGAGTGTAATAAGTATAGTAATTGTCGTTCTCTCGATCATATAAGCCTAATATGGCTAATAATATGAGTTAGGCTGATAATAATAAGAGTAATAAGTATAGTAATTGTCGTGCTATCGATCATATCTGCATAATATGGTTAATAATATGAGTTACATTGATAATAATAAGAGTAATGAGTATAGTAATTGTCGTTCTATCGATCATATAAGCCTAATATGGCTAATAATATGAGTTAGGCTGATAATAATAAGAGTAATAAGTATAGTAATTGTCGTTCTATCGGTCATATAAGCATAATATGGCTAATAATATGAGTTAGATTGATAATAATAAGAGTAATGAGTATAGTAATTGTCGTTCTATCGATCATATAAGCCTAATATGGCTAATAATATGAGTTAGGCTGATAATAATAAGAGTAATAAGTATAGTAATTGTCGTGCTATCGATCATATCTGCATAATATTGTTAATAATATGAGTTAGACTGATAATAGTGAGTGTAATAAGTATAGTAATTGTCATTCTAGCGATCATATAAGCATAATATGGCTAATAATATGAGTTAGATTGATAATAATAAGAGTAATGAGTATAGTGATTGTCTTTCTATCGATCATATAACCATAATATGGCTAACAATATGAGATAGATTGATAACAATAAGAGTAATGAGTATAGTAATTGTAGTTCTATCAATCATATCTGCATGATATGTTTAAAAATATGAGTTAGATTGATAATAATAAGAGTAATGAGTATAGTAATTGTCGTTCTATCGATCATATAAGCATAATATGGCTAATAATATGAGTTAGGCTGATAATATTAAGAGTAATAAGTATCGTAATTGTCGTGCTATCGATCATATTTGCATAATATGGTTAATAATATGAGCTGGATTGATAACAGTGAGTGTAATAAGTATAGTAATTGTCGTTCTGTCGATCATATAAGCATAATATGGCTAATAATATGAGTTAGGCTGATAATAATAAGAGTAATAAGTATAGTAATTGTCGTGCTATCGATCATATCTGCATAATATGGTTAATAATATGAGTTAGATTGATAATAATAAGAGTAATGAGTATAGTAATTGTCGTTCTATCGAACACATAAGCCTAATATGGCTAATGATATGAGTTAGGCTGATAATAATAAGAGTAATAAGTATAGTAATTGTCGTGCTATCGATCATAGCTGCATAATATGGTTAATAATATGAGTTAGATTGATAATAGTGAGTGTAATAAGTATAGTAATTGTCGTTCTGTCGATCATATAAGCATAATATGGCTAATAATATGAGTTAGGTTGATAATAATAAGAGTAATAAGTATAGTAATTGTCGTTCTATCGATCATATTAGCATAATATGGTTAATAATATGAGTTAGATTGATAATAATAAGAGTAATGAGTATAGTAATTGTCGTTCTATCGGTCATATAAGCATAATATGGCTAATAATATGAGTTAGGCTGATATTAATAAGAGTAATAAGTATAGTAATCGTCGCTCTATCGATCATATTTGCATAACATGGTTAATAATATGAGTTAGATTGATAATAATAAGAGTAATGAGTATAGTAATTGTCGTTCTATCGGTCATATAAGCACAACATGGCTAATAATATGAGTTAGGCTGATAATAATAAGTGCAATAACTATAGTAATTGTCGTTCCATCGATCATATTTGCATAATATGGTTAATAATATGAGCTAGATTGATAACAGTGAGTGTAGTAAGTATAGTAATTGTCGTTCTGTCGATCATATAAGCATAATATAGCTAATAATATGAGTTAGATTCATAATAATAAGAGTAATAAATATAGTAATTGTCGTTCTATCGATCATATCTGCATAATATGGTTAATAATATGAGTTAGACTGATAATAGTGAGTATAATAAGTACAGTAATTGTGGTTCTAGCGATCATATAAGCATAATATGGCTAATAATATGAGTTAGATTGATAATAATAAGAGTAATGAGTATAGTGATTGTCTTTCTATCGATCATATAACCATAATATGGCTAACAATATGAGTTAGATTGATAATAATAAGAGTAATGAGTATAGTAATTGTCGTTCTATCGATCATATAAGCATAATATGGCTAATAATATGAGTTAGGCTGATAATATTAAGAGTAATAAGTATAGTAATTGTCGTGCTATCGATCATATTTGCATAATATGGTTAATAATATGAGCTGGATTGATAACAGTGAGTGTAATAAGTATAGTAATTGTCGTTCTGTCGATCATATAAGCCTAATATGGCTAATGATATGAGTTAGGCTGATAATAATAAGAGTAATAAGTATAGTAATTGTCGTGCTATCGATCATAGCTGCATAATATGGTTAATAATATGAGTTAGATTGATAATAGTGAGTGTAATAAGTATAGTAATTGTCGTTCTGTCGATCATATAAGCATAATATGGCTAATAATATGAGTTAGGTTGATAATAATAAGAGTAATAAGTATAGTAATTGTCGTTCTATCGATCATATTAGCATAATATGGTTAATAATATGAGTTAGATTGATAATAATAAGAGTAATGAGTATAGTAATTGTCGTTCTATCGGTCATATAAGCATAATATGGCTAATAATATGAGTTAGGCTGATATTAATAAGAGTAATAAGTATAGTAATTGTCGCTCTATCGATCATATTTGCATAATATGGTTAATAATATGAGTTAGATTGATAATAATAAGAGTAATGAGTATAGTAATTGTCGTTCTATCGGTCATATAAGCATAATATGGCTAATAATATGAGTTAGGCTGATATTAATAAGAGCAATAAGTATAGTACTTGTCGTTCTATCGATCATATTTGCGTAATATGGTTAATAATATGAGTTAGATTGATAACAGTGAGTGTAATAAGTATAGTAATTGTCGTTCTCTCGATCATATAAGCCTAATATGGCTAATAATATGAGTTAGGCTGATAATAATAAGAGTAATAAGTATAGTAATTGTCGTGCTATCGATCATATCTGCATAATATGGTTAATAATATGAGTTAGACTGATAATAGTGAGTGTAATAAGTATAGTAATTGTCATTCTAGCGATCATATAAGCATAATATGGCTAATAATATGAGTTAGATTGATGATAATAAGAGTAATGAGTATAGTGATTGTCTTTCTATCGATCATATAACCATAATATGGCTAACAATATGAGATAGATTGATAACAATAAGAGTAATGAGTATAGTAATTGTAGTTCTATCAATCATATCTGCATGATATGTTTAAAAATATGAGTTAGATTGATAATAATAAGAGTAATGAGTATAGTAATTGTCGTTCTATCGATCATATAAGCATAATATGGCTAATAATATGAGTTAGGCTGATAATATTAAGAGTAATAAGTATAGTAATTGTCGTTCTGTCGATCACATAAGCATAATATGGCTAATAATATGAGTTAGGTTGATAATAATAAGAGTAATAAGTATAGTAATTGTCGTTCTATCGATCATATTTGCGTAATATGGTTAATAATATGAGTTAGATTGATAATAATAAGAGTAATGAGTATAGTAATTGTCGTTCAATCGATCATATAAGCATAATATGGCTAATAATATGAGTTAGGCTGATAATAATAAGAGTAATAAGTATAGTAATTGTCGTGCTATCGATCATATCTGCATAATATGGTTAATAATATGAGTTAGATTGATAATAATAAGAGTAATGAGTATAGTAATTGTCGTTCTATCGATCATATAAGCCTAATATGGCTAATGATATGAGTTAGGCTGATAATAATAAGAGTAATAAGTATAGTAATTGTCGTGCTATCGATCATAGCTGCATAATATGGTTAATAATATGAGTTAGATTGATAATAGTGAGTGTAATAAGTATACTAATTGTAGTTCTATCGATCATATCTGCATAACATGGTTAATAATATGAGTTAGATCGATAATAATAGGAGAAATGAGTATAGTAAATGTCGTGCTGTCGATCATATCTGCATAATATGGTTAATAATATGGGTTAGATTGATAATAGTGAGTGTAATAAGTACAGTAATTGTGGTTCTAGCGATCATATAAGCATAATATGGCTAATAATATGAGTTAGGTTGATAATAATAAGAGTAATGAGTATAGTGATTGTCTTTCTATCGATCATATAACCATAATATGGCTAACAATATGAGTTAGATTGATAATAATAAGAGTAATGAGTATAGTAATTGTCGTTCTATCGATCATATAAGCATAATATGTCTAATAATATGAGTTAGGCTGATAATAATAAGAGTAATAAGTATAGTAATTGTCGTTCTATCGATCATATTTGCATAATATGGATAATAATATGAGTTAGATTGATAATAATAAGAGTAGTAAGTATAGTATTTGTCGTTCTATCGATCATATAAGCATAATATGGCTAATAATACGAGTTAGATTGATAATAATAAGAGTAATAAGTATAGTAATTGTCGTTCTATCGATCATTTAACCATAATATGGCTAATAATATGAGTTAGATTGATAATAATAAGAGTAATAAGTATAGTAATTGTCGTTCTATCGATAATATAAGCATAATATGGCTAATAATATGAGTTAGATTGATAATACTAAGGGTAGTGAGTATAGTAATTCTCGTTCTATCGATCATGTAAGCATAATATGGCTAATAGCATGAGTTAGATTGATAATAATAAGAGTAATGAGTATAGTAATTGTCGTTCTATCGATCATTTAACCATAATATGGCTAATAATATGAGTTAGATTGATAATAATAAGAGTAATAAGTATAGTAATTGTCGTTCTATCGATAATGTAAGCATAATATGGCTAATAATATGAGTTAGATTGATAATACTAAGGGTAGTGAGTATAGTAATTCTCGTTCTATCGATCATATAAGCATAATATGGCTAATAATATGAGTTGGATTGATAATAGTAAGAGTAATAAGTATAGTAATTGTCGTTCTATCGATCATATATGCATAATGTGGCTAATAATATGAGTTAGATTGATAATACTAAGAGTAGTGAGTATAGTAATTCTCATTCTATCGATCATATAAGCATAATATGGCTAATAATATGAGTTAGATAGATCATAATAAGAGTAATGAGTATAGTAATTGTAGTTCTATCGATCATATCTGCATAATATGGTTAATAATATGAGTTAGATTGATAATAATAAGAGTAATAAGTATAGTAATTGTCGTTCTATCGGTCATTTAAGCATAATATGGCGAATAATGTGAGTTGGGTTGATAAAACTAAGAATAATAAGTATAGTAACTGTCGTTCTATCGATCATATAAGCATAATATGCTTAATAATATGAGTTAGGTTGATAATAATAAGAGTAATAAGTATAGTAATTGTCGTTCTATCGGTCATTTAAGCATAATATGGCTAATAATATGTGTCAGATTGATAATAATAACAGTAATAAGTATAGTAATTGTCGTTCTATCGATAATATAAGCATAATATGGCTAATAATATGAGTTAGATTGATAATACTAAGAGTAGTGAGTAGAGTAATTCTCGTTCTATCGATCATATAATAATAATATGGCTAATAATATGAGTTAGATTGAAAATACTAAGAGGAGTGAGTATAGTAATTGTCGTTCTATCGATCATATAAGCATAATATGGCTAATAATATGAGTTAGATTGATAATACTAAGGGTAGTGAGTATAGTAATTCTCGTTCTATCGATCATATAAGCATAATATGGCTAATAATATGAGTTAGATTGATAATAATAAGAGTAATAAGTACAGTAATTGTCGTTCTATCGATCATATAAGCCTAATATGGCTAATGATATGAGTTAGGCTGATAATAATAAGAGTAATAAGTATAGTAATTGTCGTGCTATCGATCATAGCTGCATAATATGGTTAATAATATGAGTTAGATTGATAATAGTGAGTGTAATAAGTATAGTAATTGTCGTTCTGTCGATCATATAAGCATAATATGGCTAATAATATGAGTTAGGTTGATAATAATAAGAGTAATAAGTATAGTAATTGTCGTTCTATCGATCATATTAGCATAATATGGTTAATAATATGAGTTAGATTGATAATAATAAGAGTAATGAGTATAGTAATTGTCGCTCTATCGATCATATTTGCATAATATGGTTAATAATATGAGTTAGATTGATAATAATAAGAGTAATGAGTATAGTAATTGTCGATCTATCGATCATATTTGCATAATATGGTTAATAATATGAGCTAGATTGATAACAGTGAGTGTAATAAGTATAGTAATTGTCGTTCTATCGGTCATATAAGCATAATATGGCTAATAATATGAGTTAGGCTGATATTAATAAGAGCAATAAGTATAGTACTTGTCGTTCTATCGATCATATTTGCGTAATATGGTTAATAATATGAGTTAGATTGATAACAGTGAGTGTAATAAGTATAGTAATTGTCGTTCTCTCGATCATATAAGCCTAATATGGCTAATAATATGAGTTAGGCTGATAATAATAAGAGTAATAAGTATAGTAATTGTCGTGCTATCGATCATATCTGCATAATATGGTTAATAATATGAGTTACATTGATAATAATAAGAGTAATGAGTATAGTAATTGTCGTTCTATCGATCATATAAGCCTAATATGGCTAATAATATGAGTTAGGCTGATAATAATAAGAGTAATAAGTATAGTAATTGTCGTTCTATCGATCATATAAGCATAATATGGCTAATAATATGAGTTAGATTGATAATAATAAGAGTAATGAGTATAGTAATTGTCGTTCTATCGATCATATAAGCCTAATATGGCTAATAATATGAGTTAGGCTGATAATAATAAGAGTAATAAGTATAGTAATTGTCGTGCTATCGATCATATCTGCATAATATGGTTAATAATATGAGTTAGACTGATAATAGTGAGTGTAATAAGTATAGTAATTGTCATTCTAGCGATCATATAAGCATAATATGGCTAATAATATGAGTTACATTGATAATAATAAGAGTAATGAGTATAGTGATTGTCTTTCTATCGATCATATAACCATAATATGGCTAACAATATGAGATAGATTGATAACAATAAGAGTAATGAGTATAGTAATTGTAGTTCTATCAATCATATCTGCATGATATGTTTAAAAATATGAGTTAGATTGATAATAATAAGAGTAATGAGTATAGTAATTGTCGTTCTATCGATCATATAAGCATAATATGGCTAATAATATGAGTTAGGCTGATAACATTAAGAGTAATAAGTATAGTAATTGTCGTGCTATCGATCATATTTGCATAATATGGTTAATAATATGAGCTGGATTGATAACAGTGAGTGTAATAAGTATAGTAATTGTCGTTCTGTCGATCATATAAGCATAATATGGCTAATAATATGAGTTAGGTTGATAATAATAAGAGTAATAAGTATAGTAATTGTCGTTCTATCGATCATATTTGCGTAATATGGCTAATAATATGAGTTAGATTGATAATAATAAGAGTAATGAGTATAGTAATTGTCGTTCAATCGATCATATAAGCATAATATGGCTAATAATATGAGTTAGGCTGATAATAATAAGAGTAATAAGTATAGTAATTGTCGTGCTATCGATCATATCTGCATAATATGGTTAATAATATGAGTTAGATTGATAATAATAAGAGTAATGAGTATAGTAATTGTCGTTCTATCGATCATATAAGCCTAATATGGCTAATGATATGAGTTAGGCTGATAATAATAAGAGTAATAAGTATAGTAATTGTCGTGCTATCGATCATAGCTGCATAATATGGTTAATAATATGAGTTAGATTGATAATAGTGAGTGTAATAAGTATAGTAATTGTCGTTCTGTCGATCATATAAGCATAATATGGCTAATAATATGAGTTAGGTTGATAATAATAAGAGTAATAAGTATAGTAATTGTCGTTCTATCGATCATATTAGCATAATATGGTTAATAATATGAGTTAGATTGATAATAATAAGAGTAATGAGTATAGTAATTGTCGTTCTATCGGTCATATAAGCATAATATGGCTAATAATATGAGTTAGGCTGATATTAATAAGAGCAAAAAGTATAGTAATTGTCGCTCTATCGATCATATTTGCATAATATGGTTAATAATATGAGTTAGATTGATAATAATAAGAGTAATGAGTATAGTAATTGTCGTTCTATCGGTCATATAAGCACAACATGGCTAATAATATGAGTTAGGCTGATAATAATAAGTGCAATAACTATAGTAATTGTCGTTCTATCGATCATATTTGCATAATATGGTTAATAATATGAGCTAGATTGATAACAGTGAGTGTAATAAGTATAGTAATTGTCGTTCTGTCGATCATATAAGCATAATATAGCTAATAATATGAGTTAGATTTATAATAATAAGAGTAATAAATATAGTAATTGTCGTTCTATCGATCATATTTGCATAATATGGTTAATAATATGAGCTAGATTGATAACAGTGAGTGTAATAAGTATAGTAATTGTCGTTCTGTCGATCATATAAGCATAATATAGCTAATAATATGAGTTAGATTGATAATAATAAGAGTAATAAATATAGTAATTGTCGTTCTATCGATCATATCTGCATAATATGGTTAATAATATGAGTTAGATTGATAATAGCGAGTGTAATAAGTATAGTAATTGTCGTTCTATCGATCATATTAGCATAATATGGTTAATAATATGAGTTAGGTTGATAATAATAAGAGTAATGAGTATACTAATTGTAGTTCTATCGATCATATCTGCATAACATGGTTAATAATATGAGTTAGATCGATAATAATAGGAGAAATGAGTATAGTAAATGTCGTGCTGTCGATCATATCTGCATAATATGGTTAATAATATGGGTTAGATTGATAATAGTGAGTGTAATAAGAATAGTAGTTGTCGTTCTATCGATCATATTAGTATAATATGGTTAATAATATGAGTTAGATTGATAATTATAAGAGTAATGAGTATAGTAATTGTCGTTCTATCGATCATATAAGCATAATATGGCTAATAATATGAGTTAGGCTGATATTAATAAGAGCAATAAGTATAGTACTTGTCGTTCTATCGATCATATTTGCGTAATATGGTTAATAATATGAGTTAGATTGATAACAGTGAGTGTAATAAGTATAGTAATTGTCGTTCTCTCGATCATATAAGCCTAATATGGCTAATAATATGAGTTAGGCTGATAATAATAAGAGTAATAAGTATAGTAATTGTCGTGCTATCGATCATATCTGCATAATATGGTTAATAATATGAGTTACATTGATAATAATAAGAGTAATGAGTATAGTAATTGTCGTTCTATCGATCATATAAGCCTAATATGGCTAATAATATGAGTTAGGCTGATAATAATAAGAGTAATAAGTATAGTAATTGTCGTTCTATCGGTCATATAAGCATAATATGGCTAATAATATGAGTTAGATTGATAATAATAAGAGTAATGAGTATAGTAATTGTCGTTCTATCGATCATATAAGCCTAATATGGCTAATAATATGAGTTAGGCTGATAATAATAAGAGTAATAAGTATAGTAATTGTCGTGCTATCGATCATATCTGCATAATATTGTTAATAATATGAGTTAGACTGATAATAGTGAGTGTAATAAGTATAGTAATTGTCATTCTAGCGATCATATAAGCATAATATGGCTAATAATATGAGTTAGATTGATAATAATAAGAGTAATGAGTATAGTGATTGTCTTTCTATCGATCATATAACCATAATATGGCTAACAATATGAGATAGATTGATAACAATAAGAGTAATGAGTATAGTAATTGTAGTTCTATCAATCATATCTGCATGATATGTTTAAAAATATGAGTTAGATTAATAATAATAAGAGTAATGAGTATAGTAATTGTCGTTCTATCGATCATATAAGCATAATATGGCTAATAATATGAGTTAGGCTGATAATATTAAGAGTAATAAGTATCGTAATTGTCGTGCTATCGATCATATTTGCATAATATGGTTAATAATATGAGCTGGATTGATAACAGTGAGTGTAATAAGTATAGTAATTGTCGTTCTGTCGATCATATAAGCATAATATGGCTAATAATATGAGTTAGGCTGATAATAATAAGAGTAATAAGTATAGTGATTGTCGTTCTATCGGTCATTTAAGCATAATATGGTTAATAATATGAGTTGGGTTGATAAAACTAAGAATAATAAGTATAGTAACTGTCGTTCTATCGATCATATAAGCATAATATGGCTAATAATATGTGTCAGATTGATAACAATAACAGTAATAAGTATAGTAATTGTCGTTCTATCGATAATATAAGCATAATATGGCTAATAATATGAGTTAGATTGATAATACTAAGAGTAGTGAGTAGAGTAATTCTCGTTCTATCGATCATATAATAATAATATGGCTAATAATATGAGTTAGATTGAAAATACTAAGAGTAGTGAGTATAGTAATTGTTGTTCTATCGATCATATAAGCATAATATGGTTAATAATATGAGTTAGAATGATAATAATAAGAGTAATAAGTATAGTAATTGTCGTTCTATCGATCATATCTGCATAATATGGTTAATAATATGAGTTAGATTGATAATAATAAGAGTAATAAGTATAGTATTTGTCGTTCTATCGATCATATTTGCATAATATGGTTAATAATATGAGTTAGATTGATAATAATAAGAGTAATGAGTATAGTAATTGTCGATCTATCGATCATATTTGCATAATATGGTTAATAATATGAGCTAGATTGATAACAGTGAGTGTAATAAGTATAGTAATTGTCGTTCTATCGGTCATATAAGCATAATATGGCTAATAATATGAGTTAGGCTGATATTAATAAGAGCAATAAGTATAGTACTTGTCGTTCTATCGATCATATTTGCGTAATATGGTTAATAATATGAGTTAGATTGATAACAGTGAGTGTAATAAGTATAGTAATTGTCGTTCTCTCGATCATATAAGCCTAATATGGCTAATAATATGAGTTAGGCTGATAATAATAAGAGTAATAAGTATAGTAATTGTCGTGCTATCGATCATATCTGCATAATATGGTTAATAATATGAGTTACATTGATAATAATAAGAGTAATGAGTATAGTAATTGTCGTTCTATCGATCATATAAGCCTAATATGGCTAATAATATGAGTTAGGCTGATAATAATAAGAGTAATAAGTATAGTAATTGTCGTTCTATCGATCATATAAGCATAATATGGCTAATAATATGAGTTAGATTGATAATAATAAGAGTAATGAGTATAGTAATTGTCGTTCTATCGATCATATAAGCCTAATATGGCTAATAATATGAGTTAGGCTGATAATAATAAGAGTAATAAGTATAGTAATTGTCGTGCTATCGATCATATCTGCATAATATGGTTAATAATATGAGTTAGACTGATAATAGTGAGTGTAATAAGTATAGTAATTGTCATTCTAGCGATCATATAAGCATAATATGGCTAATAATATGAGTTACATTGATAATAATAAGAGTAATGAGTATAGTGATTGTCTTTCTATCGATCATATAACCATAATATGGCTAACAATATGAGATAGATTGATAACAATAAGAGTAATGAGTATAGTAATTGTAGTTCTATCAATCATATCTGCATGATATGTTTAAAAATATGAGTTAGAATGATAATAATAACAGTAATGAGTATAGTAATTGTCGTTCTATCGATCATATAAGCATAATATGGCTAATAATATGAGTTAGGCTGATAACATTAAGAGTAATAAGTATAGTAATTGTCGTGCTATCGATCATATTTGCATAATATGGTTAATAATATGAGCTGGATTGATAACAGTGAGTGTAATAAGTATAGTAATTGTCGTTCTGTCGATCATATAAGCATAATATGGCTAATAATATGAGTTAGGTTGATAATAATAAGAGTAATAAGTATAGTAATTGTCGTTCTATCGATCATATTTGCGTAATATGGCTAATAATATGAGTTAGATTGATAATAATAAGAGTAATGAGTATAGTAATTGTCGTTCAATCGATCATATAAGCATAATATGGCTAATAATATGAGTTAGGCTGATAATAATAAGAGTAATAAGTATAGTAATTGTCGTGCTATCGATCATATCTGCATAATATGGTTAATAATATGAGTTAGATTGATAATAATAAGAGTAATGAGTATAGTAATTGTCGTTCTATCGATCATATAAGCCTAATATGGCTAATGATATGAGTTAGGCTGATAATAATAAGAGTAATAAGTATAGTAATTGTCGTGCTATCGATCATAGCTGCATAATATGGTTAATAATATGAGTTAGATTGATAATAGTGAGTGTAATAAGTATAGTAATTGTCGTTCTGTCGATCATATAAGCATAATATGGCTAATAATATGAGTTAGGTTGATAATAATAAGAGTAATAAGTATAGTAATTGTCGTTCTATCGATCATATTAGCATAATATGGTTAATAATATGAGTTAGATTGATAATAATAAGAGTAATGAGTATAGTAATTGTCGTTCTATCGGTCATATAAGCATAATATGGCTAATAATATGAGTTAGGCTGATATTAATAAGAGCAAAAAGTATAGTAATTGTCGCTCTATCGATCATATTTGCATAATATGGTTAATAATATGAGTTAGATTGATAATAATAAGAGTAATGAGTATAGTAATTGTCGTTCTATCGGTCATATAAGCACAACATGGCTAATAATATGAGTTAGGCTGATAATAATAAGTGCAATAACTATAGTAATTGTCGTTCTATCGATCATATTTGCATAATATGGTTAATAATATGAGCTAGATTGATAACAGTGAGTGTAATAAGTATAGTAATTGTCGTTCTGTCGATCATATAAGCATAATATAGCTAATAATATGAGTTAGATTTATAATAATAAGAGTAATAAATATAGTAATTGTCGTTCTATCGATCATATTTGCATAATATGGTTAATAATATGAGCTAGATTGATAACAGTGAGTGTAATAAGTATAGTAATTGTCGTTCTGTCGATCATATAAGCATAATATAGCTAATAATATGAGTTAGATTGATAATAATAAGAGTAATAAATATAGTAATTGTCGTTCTATCGATCATATCTGCATAATATGGTTAATAATATGAGTTAGATTGATAATAGCGAGTGTAATAAGTATAGTAATTGTCGTTCTATCGATCATATTAGCATAATATGGTTAATAATATGAGTTAGGTTGATAATAATAAGAGTAATGAGTATACTAATTGTAGTTCTATCGATCATATCTGCATAACATGGTTAATAATATGAGTTAGATCGATAATAATAGGAGAAATGAGTATAGTAAATGTCGTGCTGTCGATCATATCTGCATAATATGGTTAATAATATGGGTTAGATTGATAATAGTGAGTGTAATAAGAATAGTAGTTGTCGTTCTATCGATCATATTAGTATAATATGGTTAATAATATGAGTTAGATTGATAATTATAAGAGTAATGAGTATAGTAATTGTCGTTCTATCGATCATATAAGCATAATATGGCTAATAATATGAGTTAGGCTGATATTAATAAGAGCAATAAGTATAGTACTTGTCGTTCTATCGATCATATTTGCGTAATATGGTTAATAATATGAGTTAGATTGATAACAGTGAGTGTAATAAGTATAGTAATTGTCGTTCTCTCGATCATATAAGCCTAATATGGCTAATAATATGAGTTAGGCTGATAATAATAAGAGTAATAAGTATAGTAATTGTCGTGCTATCGATCATATCTGCATAATATGGTTAATAATATGAGTTACATTGATAATAATAAGAGTAATGAGTATAGTAATTGTCGTTCTATCGATCATATAAGCCTAATATGGCTAATAATATGAGTTAGGCTGATAATAATAAGAGTAATAAGTATAGTAATTGTCGTTCTATCGGTCATATAAGCATAATATGGCTAATAATATGAGTTAGATTGATAATAATAAGAGTAATGAGTATAGTAATTGTCGTTCTATCGATCATATAAGCCTAATATGGCTAATAATATGAGTTAGGCTGATAATAATAAGAGTAATAAGTATAGTAATTGTCGTGCTATCGATCATATCTGCATAATATTGTTAATAATATGAGTTAGACTGATAATAGTGAGTGTAATAAGTATAGTAATTGTCATTCTAGCGATCATATAAGCATAATATGGCTAATAATATGAGTTAGATTGATAATAATAAGAGTAATGAGTATAGTGATTGTCTTTCTATCGATCATATAACCATAATATGGCTAACAATATGAGATAGATTGATAACAATAAGAGTAATGAGTATAGTAATTGTAGTTCTATCAATCATATCTGCATGATATGTTTAAAAATATGAGTTAGATTAATAATAATAAGAGTAATGAGTATAGTAATTGTCGTTCTATCGATCATATAAGCATAATATGGCTAATAATATGAGTTAGGCTGATAATATTAAGAGTAATAAGTATCGTAATTGTCGTGCTATCGATCATATTTGCATAATATGGTTAATAATATGAGCTGGATTGATAACAGTGAGTGTAATAAGTATAGTAATTGTCGTTCTGTCGATCATATAAGCATAATATGGCTAATAATATGAGTTAGGCTGATAATAATAAGAGTAATAAGTATAGTGATTGTCGTTCTATCGGTCATTTAAGCATAATATGGTTAATAATATGAGTTGGGTTGATAAAACTAAGAATAATAAGTATAGTAACTGTCGTTCTATCGATCATATAAGCATAATATGGCTAATAATATGTGTCAGATTGATAACAATAACAGTAATAAGTATAGTAATTGTCGTTCTATCGATAATATAAGCATAATATGGCTAATAATATGAGTTAGATTGATAATACTAAGAGTAGTGAGTAGAGTAATTCTCGTTCTATCGATCATATAATAATAATATGGCTAATAATATGAGTTAGATTGAAAATACTAAGAGTAGTGAGTATAGTAATTGTTGTTCTATCGATCATATAAGCATAATATGGTTAATAATATGAGTTAGAATGATAATAATAAGAGTAATAAGTATAGTAATTGTCGTTCTATCGATCATATCTGCATAATATGGTTAATAATATGAGTTAGATTGATAATAATAAGAGTAATAAGTATAGTATTTGTCGTTCTATCGATCATATAAGCATAATATGGCTAATAATATGAGTTAGATTGATAATAGTCAGAGTAATAAGTATAGTAATTGTCGTTCTATCGGTCATTTAAGCATAATATGGCTAATAATATGTGTCAGATTGATAATAATAACAGTAATAAGTATAGTAATTGTCGTTCTATCGATAATATAAGCATAATATGGCTAATAATATGAGTTAGATTGATAATACTAAGAGTAGTGAGTAGAGTAATTCTCGTTCTATCGATCATATAATAATAATATGGCTAATAATATGAGTTAGATTGAAAATACTAAGAGTAGTGAGTATAGTAATTGTCGTTCTATCGATCATATAAGCATAATATGGCTAATAATGAGTTAGATTGATAATACTAAGGGTAGTGAGTATAGTAATTCTCGTTCTATCGATCATATAAGCATAATATGGCTAATAATGTGAGTTAGATTGATAATAATAAGAGTAATAAGTACAGTAATTGTCGTTCTATCGATCATATAAGCATAATAAGGCTAATAATGTGAGTTAGAGTGATAATACTAAGAGTAGTGAGTATAGTAATTCTCATTCTATCGATCATATAAGCATAATATGACTAATAATATGAGTTAGATTGATAATAATAAGAGTAATAAGTATAGTAATTGTCGTTCTCTCGATCATATAACCATAATATGGCTAATAATATGAGTTAAAGTGATAATACTAAGAGTAGTGAGTATAGTAATTCTCATTCTATCGATCATATAAGCATAATATGGCTAATAATAGGAGTTAGATTGATAATAATAACAGTAATAAGTATAGTAATTGTCGTTCTATCGATAATATAAGCATAATATGGCTAATAATATGAGTTAGATTCACAATAATAAGAGTAATAAGTATAGTAATTGTCGTTCTATCGATCATATAAGCATAATATGGCTAATAATATGAGTTAGATTTATAATAATAAGAGTAATAAGTATAGTAATTGTCGTTCTATCGATCATATAAGCACAATATGGCTAATAATATGAGTTAGATTGATAATAATAAGAGTAATAAGTATAGTAATTGTCGTTATATCGATCATATAACCATAATATGGCTAATAGCATGAGTTAGATTGATAATAATAAGAGTAATGAGTATAGTAATTGTCGTTCTATCGATCATTTAACCATAATATGGCTAATAATATGAGTTAGATTGATAATAATAAGAGTAATAAGTATAGTAATTGTCGTTCTATCGATAATATAAGCATAATATGGCTAATAATATGAGTTAGATTGATAATACTAAGGGTAGTGAGTATAGTAATTCTCGTTCTATCGATCATATAAGCATAATATGGCTAATAATATGAGTTGGATTGATAATAGTAAGAGTAATAAGTATAGTAATTGTCGTTCTATCGATCATATAAGCATAATGTGGCTAATAATATGAGTTAGATTGATAATACTAAGAGTAGTGAGTATAGTAATTCTCATTCTATCGATCATATAAGCATAATATGGCTAATAATATGAGTTAGATAGATCATAATAAGAGTAATGAGTATAGTAATTGTAGTTCTATCGATCATATCTGCATAATATGGTTAATAATATGAGTTAGATTGATAATAATAAGAGTAATAAGTATAGTAATTGTCGTTCTATCGGTCATTTAAGCATAATATGGCGAATAATGTGAGTTGGGTTGATAAAACTAAGAATAATAAGTATAGTAACTGTCGTTCTATCGATCATATAAGCATAATATGCTTAATAATATGAGTTAGGTTGATAATAATAAGAGTAATAAGTATAGTAATTGTCGTTCTATCGGTCATTTAAGCATAATATGGCTAATAATATGTGTCAGATTGATAATAATAACAGTAATAAGTATAGTAATTGTCGTTCTATCGATAATATAAGCATAATATGGCTAATAATATGAGTTAGATTGATAATACTAAGAGTAGTGAGTAGAGTAATTCTCGTTCTATCGATCATATAATAATAATATGGCTAATAATATGAGTTAGATTGAAAATACTAAGAGGAGTGAGTATAGTAATTGTCGTTCTATCGATCATATAAGCATAATATGGCTAATAATATGAGTTAGATTGATAATACTAAGGGTAGTGAGTATAGTAATTCTCGTTCTATCGATCATATAAGCATAATATGGCTAATAATATGAGTTAGATTGATAATAATAAGAGTAATAAGTACAGTAATTGTCGTTCTATCGATCATATAAGCCTAATATGGCTAATGATATGAGTTAGGCTGATAATAATAAGAGTAATAAGTATAGTAATTGTCGTGCTATCGATCATAGCTGCATAATATGGTTAATAATATGAGTTAGATTGATAATAGTGAGTGTAATAAGTATAGTAATTGTCGTTCTGTCGATCATATAAGCATAATATGGCTAATAATATGAGTTAGGTTGATAATAATAAGAGTAATAAGTATAGTAATTGTCGTTCTATCGATCATATTAGCATAATATGGTTAATAATATGAGTTAGATTGATAATAATAAGAGTAATGAGTATAGTAATTGTCGCTCTATCGATCATATTTGCATAATATGGTTAATAATATGAGTTAGATTGATAATAATAAGAGTAATGAGTATAGTAATTGTCGATCTATCGGTCATATAAGCACAACATGGCTAATAATATGAGTTAGGCTGATAATAATAAGTGCAATAACTATAGTAATTGTCGTTCTATCGATCATATTTGCATAATATGGTTAATAATATGAGCTGGATTGATAACAGTGAGTGTAATAAGTATAGTAATTGTCGTTCTGTCGATCATATAAGCATAATATGGCTAATAATATGAGTTAGGCTGATAATAATAAGAGTAATAAGTATAGTAATTGTCGTGCTATCGATCATATCTGCATAATATGGTTAATAATATGAGTTAGATTGATAATAATAAGAGTAATGAGTATAGTAATTGTCGTTCTATCGATCATATAAGCCTAATATGGCTAATGATATGAGTTAGGCTGATAATAATAAGAGTAATAAGTATAGTAATTGTCGTGCTATCGATCATAGCTGCATAATATGGTTAATAATATGAGTTAGATTGATAATAGTGAGTGTAATAAGTATAGTAATTGTCGTTCTGTCGATCATATAAGCATAATATGGCTAATAATATGAGTTAGGTTGATAATAATAAGAGTAATAAGTATAGTAATTGTCGTTCTATCGATCATATTAGCATAATATGGTTAATAATATGAGTTAGATTGATAATAATAAGAGTAATGAGTATAGTAATTGTCGTTCTATCGGTCATATAAGCATAATATGGCTAATAATATGAGTTAGGCTGATATTAATAAGAGCAAAAAGTATAGTAATTGTCGCTCTATCGATCATATTTGCATAATATGGTTAATAATATGAGTTAGATTGATAATAATAAGAGTAATGAGTATAGTAATTGTCGTTCTATCGGTCATATAAGCACAACATGGCTAATAATATGAGTTAGGCTGATAATAATAAGTGCAATAACTATAGTAATTGTCGTTCTATCTATCATATTTGCATAATATGGTTAATAATATGAGCTAGATTGATAACAGTGAGTGTAATAAGTATAGTAATTGTCGTTCTGTCGATCATATAAGCATAATATAGCTAATAATATGAGTTAGATTTATAATAATAAGAGTAATAAATATAGTAATTGTCGTTCTATCGATCATATTTGCATAATATGGTTAATAATATGAGCTAGATTGATAACAGTGAGTGTAATAAGTATAGTAATTGTCGTTCTGTCGATCATATAAGCATAATATAGCTAATAATATGAGTAAGATTGATAATAATAAGAGTAATAAATATAGTAATTGTCGTTCTATCGATCATATCTGCATAATATGGTTAATAATATGAGTTAGATTGATAATAGCGAGTGTAATAAGTATAGTAATTGTCGTTCTATCGATCATATTAGCATAATATGGTTAATAATATGAGTTAGGTTGATAATAATAAGAGTAATGAGTATACTAATTGTAGTTCTATCGATCATATCTGCATAACATGGTTAATAATATGAGTTAGATCGATAATAATAGGAGAAATGAGTATAGTAAATGTCGTGCTGTCGATCATATCTGCATAATATGGTTAATAATATGGGTTAGATTGATAATAGTGAGTGTAATAAGAATAGTAGTTGTCGTTCTATCGATCATATTAGCATAATATGGTTAATAATATGAGTTAGATTGATAATTATAAGAGTAATGAGTATAGTAATTGTCGTTCTATCGATCATATAAGCATAATATGGCTAATAATATGAGTTAGGCTGATATTAATAAGAGCAATAAGTATAGTACTTGTCGTTCTATCGATCATATTTGCGTAATATGGTTAATAATATGAGTTAGATTGATAACAGTGAGTGTAATAAGTATAGTAATTGTCGTTCTCTCGATCATATAAGCCTAATATGGCTAATAATATGAGTTAGGCTGATAATAATAAGAGTAATAAGTATAGTAATTGTCGTGCTATCGATCATATCTGCATAATATGGTTAATAATATGAGTTACATTGATAATAATAAGAGTAATGAGTATAGTAATTGTCGTTCTATCGATCATATAAGCCTAATATGGCTAATAATATGAGTTAGGCTGATAATAATAAGAGTAATAAGTATAGTAATTGTCGTTCTATCGGTCATATAAGCATAATATGGCTAATAATATGAGTTAGATTGATAATAATAAGAGTAATGAGTATAGTAATTGTCGTTCTATCGATCATATAAGCCTAATATGGCTAATAATATGAGTTAGGCTGATAATAATAAGAGTAATAAGTATAGTAATTGTCGTGCTATCGATCATATCTGCATAATATTGTTAATAATATGAGTTAGACTGATAATAGTGAGTGTAATAAGTATAGTAATTGTCATTCTAGCGATCATATAAGCATAATATGGCTAATAATATGAGTTAGATTGATAATAATAAGAGTAATGAGTATAGTGATTGTCTTTCTATCGATCATATAACCATAATATGGCTAACAATATGAGATAGATTGATAACAATAAGAGTAATGAGTATAGTAATTGTAGTTCTATCAATCATATCTGCATGATATGTTTAAAAATATGAGTTAGATTGATAATAATAAGAGTAATGAGTATAGTAATTGTCGTTCTATCGATCATATAAGCATAATATGGCTAATAATATGAGTTAGGCTGATAATATTAAGAGTAATAAGTATCGTAATTGTCGTGCTATCGATCATATTTGCATAATATGGTTAATAATATGAGCTGGATTGATAACAGTGAGTGTAATAAGTATAGTAATTGTCGTTCTGTCGATCATATAAGCATAATATGGCTAATAATATGAGTTAGGCTGATAATAATAAGAGTAATAAGTATAGTAATTGTCGTTCTATCGATCATATTTGCGTAATATGGTTAATAATATGAGTTAGATTGATAATAATAAGAGTAATGAGTATAGTAATTGTCGTTCTATCGATCATATAAGCATAATATGGCTAATAATATGAGTTAGGCTGATAATAATAAGAGTAATAAGTATAGTAATTGTCGTGCTATCGATCATATCTGCATAATATGGTTAATAATATGAGTTAGATTGATAATAATAAGAGTAATGAGTATAGTAATTGTCGTTCTATCGAACACATAAGCCTAATATGGCTAATGATATGAGTTAGGCTGATAATAATAAGAGTAATAAGTATAGTAATTGTCGTGCTATCGATCATAGCTGCATAATATGGTTAATAATATGAGTTAGATTGATAATAGTGAGTGTAATAAGTATAGTAATTGTCGTTCTGTCGATCATATAAGCATAATATGGCTAATAATATGAGTTAGGTTGATAATAATAAGAGTAATAAGTATAGTAATTGTCGTTCTATCGATCATATTAGCATAATATGGTTAATAATATGAGTTAGATTGATAATAATAAGAGTAATGAGTATAGTAATTGTCGTTCTATCGGTCATATAAGCATAATATGGCTAATAATATGAGTTAGGCTGATATTAATAAGAGTAATAAGTATAGTAATCGTCGCTCTATCGATCATATTTGCATAACATGGTTAATAATATGAGTTAGATTGATAATAATAAGAGTAATGAGTATAGTAATTGTCGTTCTATCGGTCATATAAGCACAACATGGCTAATAATATGAGTTAGGCTGATAATAATAAGTGCAATAACTATAGTAATTGTCGTTCCATCGATCATATTTGCATAATATGGTTAATAATATGAGCTAGATTGATAACAGTGAGTGTAGTAAGTATAGTAATTGTCGTTCTGTCGATCATATAAGCATAATATAGCTAATAATATGAGTTAGATTCATAATAATAAGAGTAATAAATATAGTAATTGTCGTTCTATCGATCATATCTGCATAATATGGTTAATAATATGAGTTAGACTGATAATAGTGAGTATAATAAGTACAGTAATTGTGGTTCTAGCGATCATATAAGCATAATATGGCTAATAATATGAGTTAGATTGATAATAATAAGAGTAATGAGTATAGTGATTGTCTTTCTATCGATCATATAACCATAATATGGCTAACAATATGAGTTAGATTGATAATAATAAGAGTAATGAGTATAGTAATTGTCGTTCTATCGATCATATAAGCATAATATGGCTAATAATATGAGTTAGGCTGATAATATTAAGAGTAATAAGTATAGTAATTGTCGTGCTATCGATCATATTTGCATAATATGGTTAATAATATGAGCTGGATTGATAACAGTGAGTGTAATAAGTATAGTAATTGTCGTTCTGTCGATCATATAAGCATAATATGGCTAATAATATGAGTTAGGTTGATAATAATAAGAGTAATAAGTATAGTAATTGTCGTTCTATCGATCATATTAGCATAATATGGTTAATAATATGAGTTAGATTGATAATAATAAGAGTAATGAGTATAGTAATTGTCGTTCTATCGGTCATATAAGCATAATATGGCTAATAATATGAGTTAGGCTGATATTAATAAGAGTAATAAGTATAGTAATTGTCGCTCTATCGATCATATTTGCATAATATGGTTAATAATATGAGTTAGATTGATAATAATAAGAGTAATGAGTATAGTAATTGTCGTTCTATCGGTCATATAAGCATAATATGGCTAATAATATGAGTTAGGCTGATATTAATAAGAGCAATAAGTATAGTACTTGTCGTTCTATCGATCATATTTGCGTAATATGGTTAATAATATGAGTTAGATTGATAACAGTGAGTGTAATAAGTATAGTGATTGTCGTTCTCTCGATCATATAAGCCTAATATGGCTAATAATATGAGTTAGGCTGATAATAATAAGAGTAATAAGTATAGTAATTGTCGTGCTATCGATCATATCTGCATAATATGGTTAATAATATGAGTTAGACTGATAATAGTGAGTGTAATAAGTATAGTAATTGTCATTCTAGCGATCATATAAGCATAATATGGCTAATAATATGAGTTAGATTGATGATAATAAGAGTAATGAGTATAGTGATTGTCTTTCTATCGATCATATAACCATAATATGGCTAACAATATGAGATAGATTGATAACAATAAGAGTAATGAGTATAGTAATTGTAGTTCTATCAATCATATCTGCATGATATGTTTAAAAATATGAGTTAGATTGATAATAATAAGAGTAATGAGTATAGTAATTGTCGTTCTATCGATCATATAAGCATAATATGGCTAATAATATGAGTTAGGCTGATAATATTAAGAGTAATAAGTATAGTAATTGTCGTTCTGTCGATCACATAAGCATAATATGGCTAATAATATGAGTTAGGTTGATAATAATAAGAGTAATAAGTATAGTAATTGTCGTTCTATCGATCATATTTGCGTAATATGGTTAATAATATGAGTTAGATTGATAATAATAAGAGTAATGAGTATAGTAATTGTCGTTCAATCGATCATATAAGCATAATATGGCTAATAATATGAGTTAGGCTGATAATAATAAGAGTAATAAGTATAGTAATTGTCGTGCTATCGATCATATCTGCATAATATGGTTAATAATATGAGTTAGATTGATAATAATAAGAGTAATGAGTATAGTAATTGTCGTTCTATCGATCATATAAGCCTAATATGGCTAATGATATGAGTTAGGCTGATAATAATAAGAGTAATAAGTATAGTAATTGTCGTGCTATCGATCATAGCTGCATAATATGGTTAATAATATGAGTTAGATTGATAATAGTGAGTGTAATAAGTATACTAATTGTAGTTCTATCGATCATATCTGCATAACATGGTTAATAATATGAGTTAGATCGATAATAATAGGAGAAATGAGTATAGTAAATGTCGTGCTGTCGATCATATCTGCATAATATGGTTAATAATATGGGTTAGATTGATAATAGTGAGTGTAATAAGTACAGTAATTGTGGTTCTAGCGATCATATAAGCATAATATGGCTAATAATATGAGTTAGGTTGATAATAATAAGAGTAATGAGTATAGTGATTGTCTTTCTATCGATCATATAACCATAATATGGCTAACAATATGAGTTAGATTGATAATAATAAGAGTAATGAGTATAGTAATTGTCGTTCTATCGATCATATAAGCATAATATGTCTAATAATATGAGTTAGGCTGATAATAATAAGAGTAATAAGTATAGTAATTGTCGTTCTATCGATCATATTTGCATAATATGGATAATAATATGAGTTAGATTGATAATAATAAGAGTAGTAAGTATAGTATTTGTCGTTCTATCGATCATATAAGCATAATATGGCTAATAATACGAGTTAGATTGATAATAATAAGAGTAATAAGTATAGTAATTGTCGTTCTATCGATCATTTAACCATAATATGGCTAATAATATGAGTTAGATTGATAATAATAAGAGTAATAAGTATAGTAATTGTCGTTCTATCGATAATATAAGCATAATATGGCTAATAATATGAGTTAGATTGATAATACTAAGGGTAGTGAGTATAGTAATTCTCGTTCTATCGATCATGTAAGCATAATATGGCTAATAATATGAGTTGGATTGATAATAGTAAGAGTAATAAGTATAGTAATTGTCGTTCTATCGATCATATAAGCACAATATGGCTAATAATATGAGTTAGATTGATAATAATAAGAGTAATAAGTATAGTAATTGTCGTTATATCGATCATATAACCATAATATGGCTAATAGTATGAGTTAGATTGATAATGATAAGAGTAATGAGTATAGTAATTGTCGTTCTATCGATCATTTAACCATAATATGCCTAATAATATGAGTTGGATTGATAATAATAAGAGTAATAAGTATAGTAATTGTCGTTCTATCGGTCATTTAAGCATAATATGGCGAATAATATGAGTTGGGTTGATAAAACTAAGAATAATAAGTATAGTAACTGTCGTTCTATCGATCATATAAGCATAATATGGTTAATAATATGAGTTAGATTGATAATAATAAGAGTAATAAGTATAGTAATTGTCGTTCTATCGGTCATTTAAGCATAATATGGTTAATAATATGAGTTGGGTTGATAAAACTAAGAATAATAAGTATAGTAACTGTCGTTCTATCGATCATATAAGCATAATATGGCTAATAATATGTGTCAGATTGATAACAATAACAGTAATAAGTATAGTAATTGTCGTTCTATCGATAATATAAGCATAATATGGCTAATAATATGAGTTAGATTGATAATACTAAGAGTAGTGAGTAGAGTAATTCTCGTTCTATCGATCATATAATAATAATATGGCTAATAATATGAGTTAGATTGAAAATACTAAGAGTAGTGAGTATAGTAATTGTTGTTCTATCGATCATATAAGCATAATATGGTTAATAATATGAGTTAGAATGATAATAATAAGAGTAATAAGTATAGTAATTGTCGTTCTATCGATCATATCTGCATAATATGGTTAATAATATGAGTTAGATTGATAATAATAAGAGTAATAAGTATAGTATTTGTCGTTCTATCGATCATATAAGCATAATATGGCTAATAATATGAGTTAGATTGATAATAGTCAGAGTAATAAGTATAGTAATTGTCGTTCTATCGGTCATTTAAGCATAATATGGCTAATAATATGTGTCAGATTGATAATAATAACAGTAATAAGTATAGTAATTGTCGTTCTATCGATAATATAAGCATAATATGGCTAATAATATGAGTTAGATTGATAATACTAAGAGTAGTGAGTAGAGTAATTCTCGTTCTATCGATCATATAATAATAATATGGCTAATAATATGAGTTAGATTGAAAATACTAAGAGTAGTGAGTATAGTAATTGTCGTTCTATCGATCATATAAGCATAATATGGCTAATAATGAGTTAGATTGATAATACTAAGGGTAGTGAGTATAGTAATTCTCGTTCTATCGATCATATAAGCATAATATGGCTAATAATGTGAGTTAGATTGATAATAATAAGAGTAATAAGTACAGTAATTGTCGTTCTATCGATCATATAAGCATAATAAGGCTAATAATGTGAGTTAGAGTGATAATACTAAGAGTAGTGAGTATAGTAATTCTCATTCTATCCATCATATAAGCATAATATGACTAATAATATGAGTTAGATTGATAATAATAAGAGTAATAAGTATAGTAATTGTCGTTCTCTCGATCATATAAGCATAATATGGCTAATAATATGAGTTAAAGTGATAATACTAAGAGTAGTGAGTATAGTAATTCTCATTCTATCGATCATATAAGCATAATATGGCTAATAATAGGAGTTAGATTGATAATAATAACAGTAATAAGTATAGTAATTGTCGTTCTATCGATAATATAAGCATAATATGGCTAATAATATGAGTTAGATTCACAATAATAAGAGTAATAAGTATAGTAATTGTCGTTCTATCGATCATATAAGCATAATATGGCTAATAATATGAGTTAGATTTATAATAATAAGAGTAATAAGTATAGTAATTGTCGTTCTATCGATCATATAAGCACAATATGGCTAATAATATGAGTTAGATTGATAATAATAAGAGTAATAAGTATAGTAATTGTCGTTATATCGATCATATAACCATAATATGGCTAATAGCATGAGTTAGATTGATAATAATAAGAGTAATGAGTATAGTAATTGTCGTTCTATCGATCATTTAACCATAATATGGCTAATAATATGAGTTAGATTGATAATAATAAGAGTAATAAGTATAGTAATTGTCGTTCTATCGATAATATAAGCATAATATGGCTAATAATATGAGTTAGATTGATAATACTAAGGGTAGTGAGTATAGTAATTCTCGTTCTATCGATCATATAAGCATAATATGGCTAATAATATGAGTTGGATTGATAATAGTAAGAGTAATAAGTATAGTAATTGTCGTTCTATCGATCATATAAGCATAATGTGGCTAATAATATGAGTTAGATTGATAATACTAAGAGTAGTGAGTATAGTAATTCTCATTCTATCGATCATATAAGCATAATATGGCTAATAATATGAGTTAGATAGATCATAATAAGAGTAATGAGTATAGTAATTGTAGTTCTATCGATCATATCTGCATAATATGGTTAATAATATGAGTTAGATTGATAATAATAAGAGTAATAAGTATAGTAATTGTCGTTCTATCGGTCATTTAAGCATAATATGGCGAATAATGTGAGTTGGGTTGATAAAACTAAGAATAATAAGTATAGTAACTGTCGTTCTATCGATCATATAAGCATAATATGCTTAATAATATGAGTTAGGTTGATAATAATAAGAGTAATAAGTATAGTAATTGTCGTTCTATCGGTCATTTAAGCATAATATGGCTAATAATATGTGTCAGATTGATAATAATAACAGTAATAAGTATAGTAATTGTCGTTCTATCGATAATATAAGCATAATATGGCTAATAATATGAGTTAGATTGATAATACTAAGAGTAGTGAGTAGAGTAATTCTCGTTCTATCGATCATATAATAATAATATGGCTAATAATATGAGTTAGATTGAAAATACTAAGAGGAGTGAGTATAGTAATTGTCGTTCTATCGATCATATAAGCATAATATGGCTAATAATATGAGTTAGATTGATAATACTAAGGGTAGTGAGTATAGTAATTCTCGTTCTATCGATCATATAAGCATAATATGGCTAATAATATGAGTTAGATTGATAATAATAAGAGTAATAAGTACAGTAATTGTCGTTCTATCGATCATATAAGCCTAATATGGCTAATGATATGAGTTAGGCTGATAATAATAAGAGTAATAAGTATAGTAATTGTCGTGCTATCGATCATAGCTGCATAATATGGTTAATAATATGAGTTAGATTGATAATAGTGAGTGTAATAAGTATAGTAATTGTCGTTCTGTCGATCATATAAGCATAATATGGCTAATAATATGAGTTAGGTTGATAATAATAAGAGTAATAAGTATAGTAATTGTCGTTCTATCGATCATATTAGCATAATATGGTTAATAATATGAGTTAGATTGATAATAATAAGAGTAATAAGTATAGTAATTGTCGTTCTATCGGTCATTTAAGCATAATATGGCGAATAATGTGAGTTGGGTTGATAAAACTAAGAATAATAAGTATAGTAACTGTCGTTCTATCGATCATATAAGCATAATATGCTTAATAATATGAGTTAGGTTGATAATAATAAGAGTAATAAGTATAGTAATTGTCGTTCTATCGGTCATTTAAGCATAATATGGCTAATAATATGTGTCAGATTGATAATAATAACAGTAATAAGTATAGTAATTGTCGTTCTATCGATAATATAAGCATAATATGGCTAATAATATGAGTTAGATTGATAATACTAAGAGTAGTGAGTAGAGTAATTCTCGTTCTATCGATCATATAATAATAATATGGCTAATAATATGAGTTAGATTGAAAATACTAAGAGGAGTGAGTATAGTAATTGTCGTTCTATCGATCATATAAGCATAATATGGCTAATAATATGAGTTAGATTGATAATACTAAGGGTAGTGAGTATAGTAATTCTCGTTCTATCGATCATATAAGCATAATATGGCTAATAATATGAGTTAGATTGATAATAATAAGAGTAATAAGTACAGTAATTGTCGTTCTATCGATCATATAAGCCTAATATGGCTAATGATATGAGTTAGGCTGATAATAATAAGAGTAATAAGTATAGTAATTGTCGTGCTATCGATCATAGCTGCATAATATGGTTAATAATATGAGTTAGATTGATAATAGTGAGTGTAATAAGTATAGTAATTGTCGTTCTGTCGATCATATAAGCATAATATGGCTAATAATATGAGTTAGGTTGATAATAATAAGAGTAATAAGTATAGTAATTGTCGTTCTATCGATCATATTAGCATAATATGGTTAATAATATGAGTTAGATTGATAATAATAAGAGTAATGAGTATAGTAATTGTCGCTCTATCGATCATATTTGCATAATATGGTTAATAATATGAGTTAGATTGATAATAATAAGAGTAATGAGTATAGTAATTGTCGATCTATCGGTCATATAAGCACAACATGGCTAATAATATGAGTTAGGCTGATAATAATAAGTGCAATAACTATAGTAATTGTCGTTCTATCGATCATATTTGCATAATATGGTTAATAATATGAGCTAGATTGATAACAGTGAGTGTAATAAGTATAGTAATTGTCGTTCTGTCGATCATATAAGCATAATATAGCTAATAATATGAGTTAGATTGATAATAATAAGAGTAATAAATATAGTAATTGTCGTTCTATCGATCATATCTGCATAATATGGATAATAATATGAGTTAGACTGATAATAGTGAGTGTAATAAGTACAGTAATTGTGGTTCTAGCGATCATATAAGCATAATATGGCTAATAATATGAGTTAGATTGATAATAATAAGAGTAATGAGTATAGTGATTGTCTTTCTATCGATCATATAACCATAATATGGCTAACAATATGAGTTAGATTGATAATAATAAGAGTAATGAGTATAGTAATTGTAGTTCTATCAATCATATCTGCATAATATGTTTAAAAATATGAGTTAGATTGATAATAATAAGAGTAATGAGTATAGTAATTGTCGTTCTATAAGCATAATATGACTAATAATATGAGTTAGGCTGATAATAATAAGAGTAATAAGTATAGTAATTGTCGTTCTATCGATCATATTTGCATAATATGGATAATAATATGAGTTAGATTGATAATAATAAGAGTAGTAAGTATAGTATTTGTCGTTCTATCGATCATATAAGCATAATATGGTTAATAATATGACTTAGAATGATAATAATAAGAGTAATAAGTATAGTAATTGTCGTTCTATCGGTCATTTAAGCATAATATGGTTAATAATATGAGTTGGGTTGATAAAACTAAGAATAATAAGTATAGTAACTGTCGTTCTATCGATCATATAAGCATAATATGGTTAATAATATGAGTTAGAATGATAATAATAAGAGTAATAAGTATAGTAATTGTCGTTCTATCGATCATATCTGCATAATATGGTTAATAATATGAGTTAGATTGATAATAATAAGAGTAATAAGTATAGTATTTGTCGTTCTATCGATCATATAAGCATAATATGGCTAATAATATGAGTTAGATTGATAATAGTCAGAGTAATAAGTATAGTAATTGTCGTTCTATCGGTCATTTAAGCATAATATGGCTAATAATATGTGTCAGATTGATAATAATAAGAGTAGTGAGTAGAGTAATTCTCGTTCTATCGATCATATAATAATAATATGGCTAATAATATGAGTTAGATTGAAAATACTAAGAGGAGTGAGTATAGTAATTGTCGTTCTATCGATCATGTAAGCATAATATGGCTAATAATATGAGTTAGATTCACAATAATAAGAGTAATGAGTATAGTAATTGTCGTTCTATCGATCATATAAGCATAATATGACTAATAATATGAGTTAGGCTGATAATAATAAGAGTAATAAGTATAGTAATTGTCGTTCTATCGATCATATTTGCATAATATGGATAATAATATGAGTTAGATTGATAATAATAAGAGTAGTAAGTATAGTATTTGTCGTTCTATCGATCATATAAGCATAATATGGCTAATAATACGAGTTAGATTGATAATAATAAGAGTAATAAGTATAGTAATTGTCGTTCTATCGATCATTTAACCATAATATGGCTAATAATATGAGTTAGATTGATAATAATAAGGGTAATAAGTATAGTAATTGTCGTTCTATCGATAATATAAGCATAATATGGCTAATAATATGAGTTAGATTGATAATACTAAGGGTAGTGAGTATAGTAATTCTCGTTCTATCGATCATGTAAGCATAATATGGCTAATAATATGAGTTGGATTGATAATAGTAAGAGTAATAAGTATAGTAATTGTCGTTCTATCGATCATATAAGCACAATATGGCTAGTAATATGAGTTAGATTGATAATAATAAGAGTAATAAGTATAGTAATTGTCGTTATATCGATCATATAACCATAATATGGCTAATAGTATGAGTTAGATTGATAATGATAAGAGTAATGAGTATAGTAATTGTCGTTCTATCGATCATTTAACCATAATATGCCTAATAATATGAGTTGGATTGATAATAATAAGAGTAATAAGTATAGTAATTGTCGTTCTATCGGTCATTTAAGCATAATATGGCGAATAATATGAGTTGGGTTGATAAAACTAAGAATAATAAGTATAGTAACTGTCGTTCTATCGATCATATAAGCATAATATGGTTAATAATATGAGTTAGATTGATAATAATAAGAGTAATAAGTATAGTAATTGTCGTTCTATCGGTCATTTAAGCATAATATGGTTAATAATATGAGTTGGGTTGATAAAACTAAGAATAATAAGTATAGTAACTGTCGTTCTATCGATCATATAAGCATAATATGGCTAATAATATGTGTCAGATTGATAATAATAACAGTAATAAGTATAGTAATTGTCGTTCTATCGATAATATAAGCATAATATGGCTAATAATATGAGTTAGATTGATAATACTAAGAGTAGTGAGTAGAGTAATTCTCGTTCTATCGATCATATAATAATAATATGGCTAATAATATGAGTTAGATTGAAAATACTAAGAGTAGTGAGTATAGTAATTGTCGTTCTATCGATCATATAAGCATAATATGGTTAATAATATGAGTTAGAATGATAATAATAAGAGTAATAAGTATAGTAATTGTCGTTCTATCGATCATATCTGCATAATATGGTTAATAATATGAGTTAGATTGATAATAATAAGAGTAATAAGTATAGTATTTGTCGTTCTATCGATCATATAAGCATAATATGGCTAATAATATGAGTTAGATTGATAATACTAAGAGTAGTGAGTAGAGTAATTCTCGTTCTATCGATCATATAATAATAATATGGCTAATAATATGAGTTAGATTGAAAATACTAAGAGTAGTGAGTATAGTAATTGTCGTTCTATCGATCATATAAGCATAATATGGCTAATAATGAGTTAGATTGATAATACTAAGGGTAGTGAGTATAGTAATTCTCGTTCTATCGATCATATAAGCATAATATGGCTAATAATGTGAGTTAGATTGATAATAATAAGAGTAATAAGTACAGTAATTGTCGTTCTATCGATCATATAAGCATAATAAGGCTAATAATGTGAGTTAGAGTGATAATACTAAGAGTAGTGAGTATAGTAATTCTCATTCTATCGATCATATAAGCATAATATGACTAATAATATGAGTTAGATTGATAATAATAAGAGTAATAAGTATAGTAATTGTCGTTCTCTCGATCATATAAGCATAATATGGCTAATAATATGAGTTAGATTTATAATAATAAGAGTAATAAGTATAGTAATTGTCGTTCTATCGATCATATAAGCACAATATGGCTAATAATATGAGTTAGATTGATAATAATAAGAGTAATAAGTATAGTAATTGTCGTTATATCGATCATATAACCATAATATGGCTAATAGCATGAGTTAGATTGATAATAATAAGAGTAATGAGTATAGTAATTGTCGTTCTATCGATCATTTAACCATAATATGGCTAATAATATGAGTTAGATTGATAATAATAAGAGTAATAAGTATAGTAATTGTCGTTCTATCGATAATATAAGCATAATATGGCTAATAATATGAGTTAGATTGATAATACTAAGGGTAGTGAGTATAGTAATTCTCGTTCTATCGATCATATAAGCATAATATGGCTAATAATATGAGTTGGATTGATAATAGTAAGAGTAATAAGTATAGTAATTGTCGTTCTATCGATAATATAAGCATAATATGGCTAATAATATGAGTTAGATTGATAATACTAAGAGTAGTGAGTAGAGTAATTCTCGTTCTATCGATCATATAATAATAATATGGCTAATAATATGAGTTAGATTGAAAATACTAAGAGGAGTGAGTATAGTAATTGTCGTTCTATCGATCATATAAGCATAATATGGCTAATAATATGAGTTAGATTGATAATACTGAGGGTAGTGAGTATAGTAATTGTCGTGCTATCGATCATAGCTGCATAATATGGTTAATAATATGAGTTAGATTGATAATAGTGAGTGTAATAAGTATAGTAATTGTCGTTCTGTCGATCATATAAGCATAATATAGCTAATAATATGAGTTAGATTGATAATAATAAGAGTAATAAATATAGTAATTGTCGTTCTATCGATCATATCTGCATAATATGGTTAATAATATGAGTTAGACTGATAATAGTGAGTGTAATAAGTACAGTAATTGTGGTTCTAGCGATCATATAAGCATAATATGGCTAATAATATGAGTTAGATTGATAATAATAAGAGTAATGAGTATAGTGATTGTCTTTCTATCGATCATATAACCATAATATGGCTAACAATATGAGTTAGATTGATAATAATAAGAGTAATGAGTATAGTAATTGTAGTTCTATCAATCATATCTGCATAATATGTTTAAAAATATGAGTTAGATTGATAATAATAAGAGTAATGAGTATAGTAATTGTCGTTCTATCGATCATATAAGCATAATATGACTAATAATATGAGTTAGGCTGATAATAATAAGAGTAATAAGTATAGTAATTGTCGTTCTATCGGTCATTTAAGCATAATATGGTTAATAATATGAGTTGGGTTGATAAAACTAAGAATAATAAGTATAGTAACTGTCGTTCTATCGATCATATAAGCATAATATGGTTAATAATATGAGTTAGAATGATAATAATAAGAGTAATAAGTATAGTAATTGTCGTTCTATCGATCATATCTGCATAATATGGTTAATAATATGAGTTAGATTGATAATAATAAGAGTAATAAGTATAGTATTTGTCGTTCTATCGATCATATAAGCATAATATGACTAATAATATGTGTTAGATTGATAATAGTCAGAGTAATAAGTATAGTAATTGTCGTTCTATCGGTCATTTAAGCATAATATGGCTAATAATATGTGTCAGATTGATAATAATAACAGTAATAAGTATAGTAATTGTCGTTCTATCGATAATATAAGCATAATATGGCTAATAATATGAGTTAGATTGATAATACTAAGAGTAGTGAGTAGAGTAATTCTCGTTCTATCGATCATATAATAATAATATGGCTAATAATATGAGTTAGATTGAAAATACTAAGAGTAGTGAGTATAGTAATTGTCGTTCTATCGATCATATAAGCATAATATGGCTAATAATGAGTTAGATTGATAATACTAAGGGTAGTGAGTATAGTAATTCTCGTTCTATCGATCATATAAGCATAATATGGCTAATAATGTGAGTTAGATTGATAATAATAAGAGTAATAAGTACAGTAATTGTCGTTCTATCGATCATATAAGCATAATAAGGCTAATAATGTGAGTTAGAGTGATAATACTAAGAGTAGTGAGTATAGTAATTCTCATTCTATCGATCATATAAGCATAATATGACTAATAATATGAGTTAGATTGATAATAATAAGATTAATAAGTATAGTAATTGTCGTTCTCTCGATCATATAAGCATAATATGGCTAATAATATGAGTTAGATTGATAATACTAAGGGTAGTGAGTATAGTAATTCTCATTCTATCGATCATATAAGCATAATATGGCTAATAATAGGAGTTAGATTGATAATAATAACAGTAATAAGTATAGTAATTGTCGTTCTATCGATAATATAAGCATAATATGGCTAATAATATGAGTTAGACTCACAATAATAAGAGTAATAAGTATAGTAATTGTCGTTCTATCGATCATATAAGCATAATATGGCTAATAATATGAGTTAGATTGATAATAATAAGAGCAATGAGTATAGTAATTGTCGTACTATCGATCATATAAGCATAATATGGCTAATAATATGAGTTAGATTGATAATAATAAGTGTAAAAAGTAGAGTAATTGTCGTTCTATCGATAATATAAGCATAATATGGCTAATAATATGAGTTAGATTGATAATACTAAGAGTAGTGAGTATAGTAATTCTCGTTCTATCGATCATATAATCATAATATGGCTAATAATATGAGATAGATTGATAATACTAAGAGTAGTGAGTATAGTAATTCTCATTCTATCGATCATATAAGCATAATATGGCTAATAATAGGAGTTAGATTAAAAATAATAACAGTAATAAGTATAGTAATTGTCGTTCTATCGATAATATAAGCATAGTATGGCTAATCATATGAGTTAGATTCACAATAGTAAGAGTAATAAGTATAGTAATTGTCGTTCTATCGATCATATAAGCATAATATGGCTAATAATATGAGTTAGATTTATAATAATAAGAGTAATAAGTATAGTAATTGTCGTTCTATCGATCATATAAGCACAATATGGCTAATAATATGAGTTAGATTGATAATAATAAGAGTAATAAGTATAGTAATTGTCGTTATATCGATCATATAACCATAATATGGCTAATAGCATGAGTTAGATTGATAATAATAAGAGTAATGAGTATAGTAATTGTCGTTCTATCGATCATTTAACCATAATATGGCTAATAATATGAGTTAGATTGATAATAATAAGAGTAATAAGTATAGTAATTGTCGTTCTATCGGTCATTTAAGCATAATATGGCGAATAATATGAGTTGGGTTGATAAAACTAAGAATAATAAGTATAGTAACTGTCGTTCTATCGATCATATAAGCATAATATGGTTAATAATATGACTTAGAATGATAATAATAAGAGTAATAAGTATAGTAATTGTCGTTCTAACGGTCATTTAAGCATAATATGGTTAATAATATGAGTTGGGTTGATAAAACTAAGAATAATAAGTATAGTAACTGTCGTTCTATCGATCATATAAGCATAATATGGTTAATAATATGAGTTAGAATGATAATAATAAGAGTAATAAGTATAGTAATTGTCGTTCTATCGATCATATCTGCATAATATGGTTAATAATATGAGTTAGATTGATAATAATAAGAGTAATAAGTATAGTAATTGTCGTTCTATGGATAATATAAGCATAATATGGCTAATAATATGAGTTAGATTGATAATACTAAGAGTAGTGAGTAGAGTAATTCTCGTTCTATCGATCATATAATAATAATATGGCTAATAATATGAGTTAGATTGAAAATACTAAGAGTAGTGAGTATAGTAATTGTCGTTCTATCGATCATATAAGCATAATATGGCTAATAATATGAGTTAGATTGATAATACTAAGGGTAGTGAGTATAGTTATTCTCGTTCTATCGATCATATAAGCATAATAAGGCTAATAATATGAGTTAGAGTGATAATACTAAGAGTAGTGAGTATAGTGATTCTCATTCTATCGATCATATAAGCATAATATGGCTAATAATAGGAGTTAGATTGATAATAATAACAGTAATAAGTATAGTAATTGTCGTTCTATCGATAATATAAGCATAATATGGCTAATCATATGAGTTAGATTCACAATAATAAGAGTAATAAGTATAGTAATTGTCGTTCTATCGATCATATAAGCACAATATGGCTAATAATATGAGTTAGATTGATAATAATAAGAGTAATAAGTATAGTAATTGTCGTTATATCGATCATATAACCATAATATGGCTAATAGCATGAGTTAGATTGATAATAATAAGAGTAATGAGTATAGTAATTGTCGTTCTATCGATCATTTAACCATAATATGGCTAATAATATGAGTTAGATTGATAATAATAAGAGTAATAAGTACAGTAATTGTCGTTCTATCGATCATATAAGCATAATAAGGCTAATAATGTGAGTTAGAGTGATAATACTAAGAGTAGTGAGTATAGTAATTCTCATTCTATCGATCATTTAACCATAATATGGCTAATAATATGAGTTAGATTGATAATAATAAGAGTGATAAGTATAGTAATTGTCGTTCTATCGGTCATTTAAGCATAATATGGTTAATAATATGAGTTGGGTTGATAAAACTAAGAATAATAAGTATAGTAACTGTCGTTCTATCGATCATATAAGCATAATATGGTTAATAATATGAGTTAGATTGATAATAATAAGAGTAATAAGTATAGTAATTGTCGTTCTATCGGTCATTTAAGCATAATATGGCTAATAATATGTGTCAGATTGATAATAATAACAGTAATAGGTATAGTAATTGTCGTTCTATCGATAATATAAGCATAATATGGCTAATAATATGAGTTAGATTGATAATACTAAGAGTAATGAGTAGAGTAATTCTCGTTCTATCGATCATATAATAATAATATGGCTAATAATATGAGTTAGACTGAAAATACTAAGAGTAGTGAGTATAGTAATTGTCGTTCTATCGATCATATAAGCATAATAAGGCTAATAATGTGAGTTAGAGTGATAATACTAAGAGTAGTGAGTATAGTAATTCTCATTCTATCGATCATTTAACCATAATATGGCTAATAATATGAGTTAGATTGATAATAATAAGAGTGATAAGTATAGTAATTGTCGTTCTATCGGTCATTTAAGCATAATATGGTTAATAATATGAGTTGGGTTGATAAAACTAAGAATAATAAGTATAGTAACTGTCGTTCTATCGATCATATAAGCATAATATGGTTAATAATATGAGTTAGAATGATAATAATAAGAGTAATAAGTATAGTAATTGTCGTTCTATCGATCATATCTGCATAATATGGTTAATAATATGAGTTAGATTGATAATAATAAGAGTAATAAGTATAGTATTTGTCGTTCTATCGATCATATAAGCATAATATGGCTAATAATATGAGTTAGATTGATAATAGTCAGAGTAATAAGTATAGTAATTGTCGTTCTATCGGTCATTTAAGCATAATATGGCTAATAATATGTGTCAGATTGATAATAATAAGAGTAGTGAGTAGAGTAATTCTCGTTCTATCGATCATATAATAATAATATGGCTAATAATATGAGTTAGATTGAAAATACTAAGAGGAGTGAGTATAGTAATTGTCGTTCTATCGATCATGTAAGCATAATATGGCTAATAATATGAGTTAGATTCACAATAATAAGAGTAATGAGTATAGTAATTGTCGTTCTATCGATCATATAAGCATAATATGACTAATAATATGAGTTAGGCTGATAATAATAAGAGTAATAAGTATAGTAATTGTCGTTCTATCGATCATATTTGCATAATATGGATAATAATATGAGTTAGATTGATAATAATAAGAGTAGTAAGTATAGTATTTGTCGTTCTATCGATCATGTAAGCATAATATGGCTAATAATATGAGTTGGATTGATAATAGTAAGAGTAATAAGTATAGTAATTGTCGTTCTATCGATCATATAAGCACAATATGGCTAATAATATGAGTTAGATTGATAATAATAAGAGTAATAAGTATAGTAATTGTCGTTATATCGATCATATAACCATAATATGGCTAATAGTATGAGTTAGATTGATAATGATAAGAGTAATGAGTATAGTAATTGTCGTTCTATCGATCATTTAACCATAATATGCCTAATAATATGAGTTGGATTGATAATAATAAGAGTAATAAGTATAGTAATTGTCGTTCTATCGGTCATTTAAGCATAATATGGCGAATAATATGAGTTGGGTTGATAAAACTAAGAATAATAAGTATAGTAACTGTCGTTCTATCGATCATATAAGCATAATATGGTTAATAATATGAGTTAGATTGATAATAATAAGAGTAATAAGTATAGTAATTGTCGTTCTATCGGTCATTTAAGCATAATATGGTTAATAATATGAGTTGGGTTGATAAAACTAAGAATAATAAGTATAGTAACTGTCGTTCTATCGATCATATAAGCATAATATGGCTAATAATATGTGTCAGATTGATAATAATAACAGTAATAAGTATAGTAATTGTCGTTCTATCGATAATATAAGCATAATATGGCTAATAATATGAGTTAGATTGATAATACTAAGAGTAGTGAGTAGAGTAATTCTCGTTCTATCGATCATATAATAATAATATGGCTAATAATATGAGTTAGATTGAAAATACTAAGAGTAGTGAGTATAGTAATTGTCGTTCTATCGATCATATAAGCATAATATGGTTAATAATATGAGTTAGAATGATAATAATAAGAGTAATAAGTATAGTAATTGTCGTTCTATCGATCATATCTGCATAATATGGTTAATAATATGAGTTAGATTGATAATAATAAGAGTAATAAGTATAGTATTTGTCGTTCTATCGATCATATAAGCATAATATGGCTAATAATATGAGTTAGATTGATAATAGTCAGAGTAATAAGTATAGTAATTGTCGTTCTATCGGTCATTTAAGCATAATATGGCTAATAATATGTGTCAGATTGATAATAATAACAGTAATAAGTATAGTAATTGTCGTTCTATCGATAATATAAGCATAATATGGCTAATAATATGAGTTAGATTGATAATACTAAGAGTAGTGAGTAGAGTAATTCTCGTTCTATCGATCATATAATAATAATATGGCTAATAATATGAGTTAGATTGAAAATACTAAGAGTAGTGAGTATAGTAATTGTCGTTCTATCGATCATATAAGCATAATATGGCTAATAATGAGTTAGATTGATAATACTAAGGGTAGTGAGTATAGTAATTCTCGTTCTATCGATCATATAAGCATAATATGGCTAATAAGGTGAGTTAGATTGATAATAATAAGAGTAATAAGTACAGTAATTGTCGTTCTATCGATCATATAAGCATAATAAGGCTAATAATGTGAGTTAGAGTGATAATACAAAGAGTAGTGAGTATAGTAATTCTCATTCTATCGATCATATAAGCATAATATGACTAATAATATGAGTTAGATTGATAATAATAAGAGTAATAAGTATAGTAATTGTCGTTCTCTCGATCATATAAGCATAATATGGCTAATAATATGAGTTAGATTTATAATAATAAGAGTAATAAGTATAGTAATTGTCGTTCTATCGATCATATAAGCACAATATGGCTAATAATATGAGTTAGATTGATAATAATAAGAGTAATAAGTATAGTAATTGTCGTTATATCGATCATATAACCATAATATGGCTAATAGCATGAGTTAGATTGATAATAATAAGAGTAATGAGTATAGTAATTGTCGTTCTATCGATCATTTAACCATAATATGGCTAATAATATGAGTTAGATTGATAATAATAAGAGTAATAAGTATAGTAATTGTCGTTCTATCGATAATATAAGCATAATATGGCTAATAATATGAGTTAGATTGATAATACTAAGGGTAGTGAGTATAGTAATTCTCGTTCTATCGATCATATAAGCATAATATGGCTAATAATATGAGTTGGATTGATAATAGTAAGAGTAATAAGTATAGTAATTGTCGTTCTATCGATCATATAAGCATAATGTGGCTAATAATATGAGTTAGATTGATAATACTAAGAGTAGTGAGTATAGTAATTCTCATTCTATCGATCATATAAGCATAATATGGCTAATAATATGAGTTAGATAGATCATAATAAGAGTAATGAGTATAGTAATTGTAGTTCTATCGATCATATCTGCATAATATGGTTAATAATATGAGTTAGATTGATAATAATAAGAGTAATAAGTATAGTAATTGTCGTTCTATCGGTCATTTAAGCATAATATGGCGAATAATGTGAGTTGGGTTGATAAAACTAAGAATAATAAGTATAGTAACTGTCGTTCTATCGATCATATAAGCATAATATGCTTAATAATATGAGTTAGGTTGATAATAATAAGAGTAATAAGTATAGTAATTGTCGTTCTATCGGTCATTTAAGCATAATATGGCTAATAATATGTGTCAGATTGATAATAATAACAGTAATAAGTATAGTAATTGTCGTTCTATCGATAATATAAGCATAATATGGCTAATAATATGAGTTAGATTGATAATACTAAGAGTAGTGAGTAGAGTAATTCTCGTTCTATCGATCATATAATAATAATATGGCTAATAATATGAGTTAGATTGAAAATACTAAGAGGAGTGAGTATAGTAATTGTCGTTCTATCGATCATATAAGCATAATATGGCTAATAATATGAGTTAGATTGATAATACTAAGGGTAGTGAGTATAGTAATTCTCGTTCTATCGATCATATAAGCATAATATGGCTAATAATATGAGTTAGATTGATAATAATAAGAGTAATAAGTACAGTAATTGTCGTTCTATCGATCATATAAGCCTAATATGGCTAATGATATGAGTTAGGCTGATAATAATAAGAGTAATAAGTATAGTAATTGTCGTGCTATCGATCATAGCTGCATAATATGGTTAATAATATGAGTTAGATTGATAATAGTGAGTGTAATAAGTATAGTAATTGTCGTTCTGTCGATCATATAAGCATAATATAGCTAATAATATGAGTTAGATTGATAATAATAAGAGTAATAAATATAGTAATTGTCGTTCTATCGATCATATCTGCATAATATGGTTAATAATATGAGTTAGACTGATAATAGTGAGTGTAATAAGTACAGTAATTGTGGTTCTAGCGATCATATAAGCATAATATGGCTAATAATATGAGTTAGATTGATAATAATAAGAGTAATGAGTATAGTGATTGTCTTTCTATCGATCATATAACCATAATATGGCTAACAATATGAGTTAGATTGATAATAATAAGAGTAATGAGTATAGTAATTGTAGTTCTATCAATCATATCTGCATAATATGTTTAAAAATATGAGTTAGATTGATAATAATAAGAGTAATGAGTATAGTAATTGTCGTTCTATCGATCATATAAGCATAATATGACTAGTAATATGAGTTAGGCTGATAATAATAAGAGTAATAAGTATAGTAATTGTCGTTCTATCGATCATATTTGCATAATATGGATAATAATATGAGTTAGATTGATAATACTAAGAGTAGTGAGTAGAGTAATTCTCGTTCTATCGATCATATAATAATAATATGGCTAATAATATGAGTTAGATTGAAAATACTAAGAGTAGTGAGTATAGTAATTGTCGTTCTATCGATCATATAAGCATAATATGGCTAATAATGAGTTAGATTGATAATACTAAGGGTAGTGAGTATAGTAATTCTCGTTCTATCGATCATATAAGCATAATATGGCTAATAATGTGAGTTAGATTGATAATAATAAGAGTAATAAGTACAGTAATTGTCGTTCTATCGATCATATAAGCATAATAAGGCTAATAATGTGAGTTAGAGTGATAATACTAAGAGTAGTGAGTATAGTAATTCTCATTCTATCGATCATATAAGCATAATATGACTAATAATATGAGTTAGATTGATAATAATAAGAGTAATAAGTATAGTAATTGTCGTTCTCTCGATCATATAAGCATAATATGGCTAATAATATGAGTTAGATTTATAATAATAAGAGTAATAAGTATAGTAATTGTCGTTCTATCGATCATATAAGCACAATATGGCTAATAATATGAGTTAGATTGATAATAATAAGAGTAATAAGTATAGTAATTGTCGTTATATCGATCATATAACCATAATATGGCTAATAGCATGAGTTAGATTGATAATAATAAGAGTAATGAGTATAGTAATTGTCGTTCTATCGATCATTTAACCATAATATGGCTAATAATATGAGTTAGATTGATAATAATAAGAGTAATAAGTATAGTAATTGTCGTTCTATCGATAATATAAGCATAATATGGCTAATAATATGAGTTAGATTGATAATACTAAGGGTAGTGAGTATAGTAATTCTCGTTCTATCGATCATATAAGCATAATATGGCTAATAATATGAGTTGGATTGATAATAGTAAGAGTAATAAGTATAGTAATTGTCGTTCTATCGATCATATAAGCATAATGTGGCTAATAATATGAGTTAGATTGATAATACTAAGAGTAGAGAGTATAGTAATTCTCATTCTATCGATCATATAAGCATAATATGGCTAATAATATGAGTTAGATAGATCATAATAAGAGTAAT
The DNA here is from genome assembly GCF_050947335.1 of Megachile rotundata. Classification (NCBI taxonomy): domain Eukaryota; kingdom Metazoa; phylum Arthropoda; class Insecta; order Hymenoptera; family Megachilidae; genus Megachile; species Megachile rotundata. Next base: position 67,718 of record NW_027473808.1, read on the forward strand.
GAGTATAGTAATTGTAGTTCTATCGATCATATCTGCATAATATGGTTAATAATATGAGTTAGATTGATAATAATAAGAGTAATAAGTATAGTAATTGTCGTTCTATCGGTCATTTAAGCATAATATGGCGAATAATGTGAGTTGGGTTGATAAAACTAAGAATAATAAGTATAGTAACTGTCGTTCTATCGATCATATAAGCATAATATGCTTAATAATATGAGTTAGGTTGATAATAATAAGAGTAATAAGTATAGTAATTGTCGTTCTATCGGTCATTTAAGCATAATATGGCTAATAATATGTGTCAGATTGATAATAATAACAGTAATAAGTATAGTAATTGTCGTTCTATCGATAATATAAGCATAATATGGCTAATAATATGAGTTAGATTGATAATACTAAGAGTAGTGAGTAGAGTAATTCTCGTTCTATCGATCATATAATAATAATATGGCTAATAATATGAGTTAGATTGAAAATACTAAGAGGAGTGAGTATAGTAATTGTCGTTCTATCGATCATATAAGCATAATATGGCTAATAATATGAGTTAGATTGATAATACTAAGGGTAGTGAGTATAGTAATTCTCGTTCTATCGATCATATAAGCATAATATGGCTAATAATATGAGTTAGATTGATAATAATAAGAGTAATAAGTACAGTAATTGTCGTTCTATCGATCATATAAGCCTAATATGGCTAATGATATGAGTTAGGCTGATAATAATAAGAGTAATAAGTATAGTAATTGTCGTGCTATCGATCATAGCTGCATAATATGGTTAATAATATGAGTTAGATTGATAATAGTGAGTGTAATAAGTATAGTAATTGTCGTTCTGTCGATCATATAAGCATAATATAGCTAATAATATGAGTTAGATTGATAATAATAAGAGTAATAAATATAGTAATTGTCGTTCTATCGATCATATCTGCATAATATGGTTAATAATATGAGTTAGACTGATAATAGTGAGTGTAATAAGTACAGTAATTGTGGTTCTAGCGATCATATAAGCATAATATGGCTAATAATATGAGTTAGATTGATAATAATAAGAGTAATGAGTATAGTGATTGTCTTTCTATCGATCATATAACCATAATATGGCTAACAATATGAGTTAGATTGATAATAATAAGAGTAATGAGTATAGTAATTGTAGTTCTATCAATCATATCTGCATAATATGTTTAAAAATATGAGTTAGATTGATAATAATAAGAGTAATGAGTATAGTAATTGTCGTTCTATCGATCATATAAGCATAATATGACTAATAATATGAGTTAGGCTGATAATAATAAGAGTAATAAGTATAGTAATTGTCGTTCTATCGATCATATTTGCATAATATGGATAATAATATGAGTTAGATTGATAATAATAAGAGTAGTAAGTATAGTATTTGTCGTTCTATCGATCATATAAGCATAATATGGTTAATAATATGACTTAGAATGATAATAATAAGAGTAATAAGTATAGTAATTGTCGTTCTATCGGTCACTTAAGCATAATATGGTTAATAATATGAGTTGGGTTGATAAAACTAAGAATAATAAGTATAGTAACTGTCGTTCTATCGATCATATAAGCATAATATGGTTAATAATATGAGTTAGAATGATAATAATAAGAGTAATAAGTATAGTAATTGTCGTTCTATCGATCATATAAGCATAATATGACTAATAATATGAGTTAGGCTGATAATAATAAGAGTAATAAGTATAGTAATTGTCGTTCTATCGATCATATTTGCATAATATGGATAATAATATGAGTTAGATTGATAATAATAAGAGTAATAAGTATAGTAATTGTCGTTCTATCGATCATATAAGCACAATATGGCTAATAATATGAGTTAGATTGATAATAATAAGAGAAATAAGTATAGTAATTGTCGTTATATCGATCATATAACCATAATATGGCTAATAGCATGAGTTAGATTGATAATAATAAGAGTAATGAGTATAGTAATTGTCGTTCTATCGATCATTTAACCATAATATGGCTAATAATATGAGTTAGATTGATAATAATAAGAGTAATAAGTATAGTAATTGTCGTTCTATCGATAATATAAGCATAATATGGCTAATAATATGAGTTAGATTGATAATACTAAGGGTAGTGAGTATAGTAATTCTCGTTCTATCGATCATATAAGCATAATATGGCTAATAATATGAGTTGGATTGATAATAGTAAGAGTAATAAGTATAGTAATTGTCGTTCTATCGATCATATAAGCATAATGTGGCTAATAATATGAGTTAGATTGATAATACTAAGAGTAGTGAGTATAGTAATTCTCATTCTATCGATCATATAAGCATAATATGGCTAATAATATGAGTTAGATAGATCATAATAAGAGTAATGAGTATAGTAATTGTAGTTCTATCGATCATATCTGCATAATATGGTTAATAATATGAGTTAGATTGATAATAATAAGAGTAATAAGTATAGTAATTGTCGTTCTATCGGTCATTTAAGCATAATATGGCGAATAATGTGAGTTGGGTTGATAAAACTAAGAATAATAAGTATAGTAACTGTCGTTCTATCGATCATATAAGCATAATATGCTTAATAATATGAGTTAGGTTGATAATAATAAGAGTAATAAGTATAGTAATTGTCGTTCTATCGGTCATTTAAGCATAATATGGCTAATAATATGTGTCAGATTGATAATAATAACAGTAATAAGTATAGTAATTGTCGTTCTATCGATAATATAAGCATAATATGGCTAATAATATGAGTTAGATTGATAATACTAAGAGTAGTGAGTAGAGTAATTCTCGTTCTATCGATCATATAATAATAATATGGCTAATAATATGAGTTAGATTGAAAATACTAAGAGGAGTGAGTATAGTAATTGTCGTTCTATCGATCATATAAGCATAATATGGCTAATAATATGAGTTAGATTGATAATACTAAGGGTAGTGAGTATAGTAATTCTCGTTCTATCGATCATATAAGCATAATATGGCTAATAATATGAGTTAGTTTGATAATAATAAGAGTAATAAGTACAGTAATTGTCGTTCTATCGATCATATAAGCCTAATATGGCTAATGATATGAGTTAGGCTGATAATAATAAGAGTAATAAGTATAGTAATTGTCGTGCTATCGATCATAGCTACATAATATGGTTAATAATATGAGTTAGATTGATAATAGTGAGTGTAATAAGTATAGTAATTGTCGTTCTGTCGATCATATAAGCATAATATAGCTAATAATATGAGTTAGATTGATAATAATAAGAGTAATAAATATAGTAATTGTCGTTCTATCGATCATATCTGCATAATATGGTTAATAATATGAGTTAGACTGATAATAGTGAGTGTAATAAGTACAGTAATTGTGGTTCTAGCGATCATATAAGCATAATATGGCTAATAATATGAGTTAGATTGATAATAATAAGAGTAATGAGTATAGTGATTGTCTTTCTATCGATCATATAACCATAATATGGCTAACAATATGAGTTAGATTGATAATAATAAGAGTAATGAGTATAGTAATTGTAGTTCTATCAATCATATCTGCATAATATGTTTAAAAATATGAGTTAGATTGATAATAATAAGAGTAATGAGTATAGTATTTGTCGTTCTATCGATCATATAAGCATAATATGGTTAATAATATGACTTAGAATGATAATAATAAGAGTAATAAGTATAGTAATTGTCGTTCTATCGGTCATTTAAGCATAATATGGTTAATAATATGAGTTGGGTTGATAAAACTAAGAATAATAAGTATAGTAACTGTCGTTCTATCGATCATATAAGCATAATATGGTTAATAATATGAGTTAGAATGATAATAATAAGAGTAATAAGTATAGTAATTGTCGTTCTATCGATCATATCTGCATAATATGGTTAATAATATGAGTTAGATTGATAATAATAAGAGTAATAAGTATAGTATTTGTCGTTCTATCGATCATATAAGCATAATATGGCTAATAATATGTGTTAGATTGATAATAGTCAGAGTAATAAGTATAGTAATTGTCGTTCTATCGGTCATTTAAGCATAATATGGCTAATAATATGTGTCAGATTGATAATAATAACAGTAATAAGTATAGTAATTGTCGTTCTATCGATAATATAAGCATAATATGGCTAATAATATGAGTTAGATTGATAATACTAAGAGTAGTGAGTAGAGTAATTCTCGTTCTATCGATCATATAATAATAATATGGCTAATAATATGAGTTAGATTGAAAATACTAAGAGTAGTGAGTATAGTAATTGTCGTTCTATCGATCATATAAGCATAATATGGCTAATAATGAGTTAGATTGATAATACTAAGGGTAGTGAGTATAGTAATTCTCGTTCTATCGATCATATAAGCATAATATGGCTAATAATGTGAGTTAGATTGATAATAATAAGAGTAATAAGTACAGTAATTGTCGTTCTATCGATCATATAAGCATAATAAGGCTAATAATGTGAGTTAGAGTGATAATACTAAGAGTAGTGAGTATAGTAATTCTCATTCTATCGATCATATAAGCATAATATGACTAATAATATGAGTTAGATTGATAATAATAAGATTAATAAGTATAGTAATTGTCGTTCTCTCGATCATATAAGCATAATATGGCTAATAATATGAGTTAAAGTGATAATACTAAGAGTAGTGAGTATAGTAATTCTCATTCTATCGATCATATAAGCATAATATGGCTAATAATAGGAGTTAGATTGATAATAATAACAGTAATAAGTATAGTAATTGTCGTTCTATCGATAATATAAGCATAATATGGCTAATAATATGAGTTAGATTCACAATAATAAGAGTAATAAGTATAGTAATTGTCGTTCTATCGATCATATAAGCATAATATAGCTAATAATATGAGTTAGATTGAAAATACTAAGGGTAGTGAGTATAGTAATTCTCGTTCTATCGATCATATAAGCATAATATGGCTAATAATATGAGTTGGATTGATAATAGTAAGAGTAATAAGTATAGTAATTGTCGTTCTATCGATCATATAAGCATAATGTGGCTAATAATATGAGTTAGATTGATAATACTAAGAGTAGTGAGTATAGTAATTCTCATTCTATCGATCATATAAGCATAATATGGCTAATAATATGAGTTAGATAGATCATAATAAGAGTAGTGAGTATAGTAATTGTAGTTCTATCGATCATATCTGCATAATATGGTTAATAATATGAGTTAGATTCATAATAATAACAGTAATAAGTATAGTAATTGTCGTTCCATCGATCATTTAAGCATAATATGGCTAATAATATGAGTTAGATTGATAATAATAAGAGTAATAAGTATAGTAATTGTCGTTCTATCGGTCATTTAAGCATAATATGGCGAATAATATGAGTTGGGTTGATAAAACTAAGAATAATAAGTATAGTAACTGTCGTTCTATCGATCATATAAGCATAATATGCTTAATAATATGAGTTAGATTGATAATAATAAGAGTAGTGAGTAGAGTAATTCTCGTTCTATCGATCATATAATAATAATATGGCTAATAATATGAGTTAGATTGAAAATACTAAGAGGAGTGAGTATAGTAATTGTCGTTCTATCGATCATATAAGCATAATATGGCTAATAATATGAGTTAGATTGATAATACTAAGGGTAGTCAGTATAGTAATTCTCGTTCTATCGATCATATAAGCATAATATGGCTAATAATATGAGTTAGATTGATAATAATAAGAGTAATAAGTACAGTAATTGTCGTTCTATCGATCATATAAGCATAATAAGGCTAATAATATGAGTTAGAGTGATAATACTAAGAGTAGTGAGTATAGTAATTCTCATTCTATCGATCATATAAGCATAATATGGCTAATAATAGGAGTTAGATTAAAAATAATAACAGTAATAAGTATAGTAATTGTCGTTCTATCGATAATATAAGCATAATATGGCTAATCATATGAGTTAGATTCACAATAGTAAGAGTAATAAGTATAGTAATTGTCGTTCTATCGATCATATAAGCATAATATGGCTAATAATATGAGTTAGATTTATAATAATAAGAGTAATAAGTATAGTAATTGTCGTTCTATCGATCATATAAGCACAATATGGCTAATAATATGAGTTAGATTGATAATAATAAGAGTAATAAGTATAGTAATTGTCGTTATATCGATCATATAACCATAATATGGCTAATAGCATGAGTTAGATTGATAATAATAAGAGTAATGAGTATAGTAATTGTCGTTCTATCGATCATTTAACCATAATATGGCTAATAATATGAGTTAGATTGATAATAATAAGAGTAATAAGTATAGTAATTGTCGTTCTATCGGTCATTTAAGCATAATATGGCGAATAATATGAGTTGGGTTGATAAAACTAAGAATAATAAGTATAGTAACTGTCGTTCTATCGATCATATAAGCATAATATGGTTAATAATATGACTTAGAATGATAATAATAAGAGTAATAAGTATAGTAATTGTCGTTCTAACGGTCATTTTAGCATAATATGGTTAATAATATGAGTTGGGTTGATAAAACTAAGAATAATAAGTATAGTAACTGTCGTTCTATCGATCATATAAGCATAATATGGTTAATAATATGAGTTAGAATGATAATAATAAGAGTAATAAGTATAGTAATTGTCGTTCTATCGATCATATCTGCATAATATGGTTAATAATATGAGTTAGATTGATAATAATAAGAGTAATAAGTATAGTAATTGTCGTTCTATGGATAATATAAGCATAATATGGCTAATTATATGAGTTAGATTGATAATACTAAGAGTAGTGAGTAGAGTAATTCTCGTTCTATCGATCATATAATAATAATATGGCTAATAATATGAGTTAGATTGAAAATACTAAGAGTAGTGAGTATAGTAATTGTCGTTCTATCGATCATATAAGCATAATATGGCTAATAATATGAGTTAGATTGATAATACTAAGGGTAGTGAGTATAGTAATTCTCGTTCTATCGATCATATAAGCATAATAAGGCTAATAATATGAGTTAGAGTGATAATACTAAGAGTAGTGAGTATAGTGATTCTCATTCTATCGATCATATAAGCATAATATGGCTAATAATAGGAGTTAGATTGATAATAATAACAGTAATAAGTATAGTAATTGTCGTTCTATCGATAATATAAGCATAATATGGCTAATCATATGAGTTAGATTCACAATAATAAGAGTAATAAGTATAGTAATTGTCGTTCTATCGATCATATAAGCACAATATGGCTAATAATATGAGTTAGATTGATAATAATAAGAGTAATAAGTATAGTAATTGTCGTTATATCGATCATATAACCATAATATGGCTAATAGCATGAGTTAGATTGATAATAATAAGAGTAATGAGTATAGTAATTGTCGTTCTATCGATCATTTAACCATAATATGGCTAATAATATGAGTTAGATTGATAATAATAAGAGTAATAAGTACAGTAATTGTCGTTCTATCGATCATATAAGCATAATAAGGCTAATAATGTGAGTTAGAGTGATAATACTAAGAGTAGTGAGTATAGTAATTCTCATTCTATCGATCATTTAACCATAATATGGCTAATAATATGAGTTAGATTGATAATAATAAGAGTGATAAGTATAGTAATTGTCGTTCTATCGGTCATTTAAGCATAATATGGTTAATAATATGAGTTGGGTTGATAAAACTAAGAATAATAAGTATAGTAACTGTCGTTCTATCGATCATATAAGCATAATATGGTTAATAATATGAGTTAGATTGATAATAATAAGAGTAATAAGTATAGTAATTGTCGTTCTATCGGTCATTTAAGCATAATATGGCTAATAATATGTGTCAGATTGATAATAATAACAGTAATAGGTATAGTAATTGTCGTTCTATCGATAATATAAGCATAATATGGCTAATAATATGAGTTAGATTGATAATACTAAGAGTAATGAGTAGAGTAATTCTCGTTCTATCGATCATATAATAATAATATGGCTAATAATATGAGTTAGACTGAAAATACTAAGAGTAGTGAGTATAGTAATTGTCGTTCTATCGATCATATAAGCATAATATGGCTAATAATATGAGTTAGATTGATAATACTAAGGGTAGTGAGTATAGTAATTCTCGTTCTATCGATCATATAAGCATAATATGGCTAATAATATGAGTTAGATTGATAATAATAAGAGTAATAAGTACAGTAATTGTCGTTCTATCGATCATATAAGAATAATAAGGCTAATAATGTGAGTTAGAGTGATAATACTAAGAGTAGTGAGTATAGTAATTCTCATTCTATCGATCATATAAGCATAATATGACTAATAATATGAGTTAGATTGATAATAATAACAGTAATAAGTATAGTAATTGTCGTTCTCTCGATCATATAAGCATAATATGGCTAATAATATGAGTTAGAGTGATAATACTAAGAGTAGTGAGTATAGTAATTCTCATTCTATCGATCATATAAGCATAATATGGCTAATAATATGAGTAAGATGCATAATAATAAGAGTAATAAGTATAGTAATTGTCGTTCTATCGATCATTTAAGCATAATATGGCGAATAATATGAGTTGGGTTGATAAAAATAAGAATAATAAGTATAGTAATTGTCGTTCTATCGATCATATAAGCATAATATGGCTAATAATATGAGTTAGGTTGATAATAATAAGAGTAATAAGTATAGTAAATGTCGCGCTATCGATCATATCTGCATAATATGGTTAATAATATGAGTTAGATTGATAATAGTGAGTGTAATAAGTATAGTAATTGTCGTTCTGTCGATCATATTAGCGTAATATGGTTAATAATATGAGTTAGATTGATAATAATAAGAGTAATAAGTATAGTATTTGTCGTTCTATCGATCATATAAGCATAATATGGCTAATAATATGAGTTAGATTGATAATAATAAGAGTAATGAGTATAGTAATTGTAGTTCTATCGATCATTGAAGCATAATATGGCTAATAATATGAGTTAGATTGATAATAATAAGAGTAATGAGTATAGTAATTGTAGTCCTATCGATCATATCTGCATAATATGGTTAATAATATGAGTTAGATTCATAATAATAACAGTAATAAGTATAGTAATTGTCGTTCTATCGATAATATAACCATAATATGGCTAATAATATGAGTTAGATTGATAATAATAAGAGGAATAAGTACAGTAATTGTCGTTCTATCTATCATATAAGCATAATATGGCTAATAATATGAGTTAGATTCATAATAATAAGAGTAATAAGTATAGTAATTGTCGTTCTATCGATCATATAAGCATAATATGGCTAATAATATGAGTTAGATTGATAATAATAAGAGTAATAAGTATAGTAATTGTCGTTCTCTCGATCATATAAGCATAATATGGCTAATAATATGAGTTAGAGTGATAATACTAAGAGTAGTGAGTACAGTAATTCTCATTCCATCGATCACATAAGCATAATATGGCTAATAATATGAGTTAGATTGATAATAATAGCAGTAATAAGTACAGTAATTGTCGTTCTATCGATAATATAAGCATAATATGGCTAATAATATGAGTTAGATTGATAATAGTCAGAGTAATAAGTATAGTAATTGTCGTTCTATCGATAATATAACCATAATATGGCTAATAATATGAGTTAGATTGATAATAATAAGAGTAATAAGTATAGTATTTGTCGTTCTATCGATCATATAAGCATAATATGGCTAATAATATGAGTTAGATTGATAATAGTCAGAGTAATAAGTATAGTAATTGTCGTTCTATCGGTCATTTAAGCATAATATGGCTAATAATATGTGTCAGATTGATAATAATAACAGTAATAAGTATAGTAATTGTCGTTCTATCGATAATATAAGCATAATATGGCTAATAATATGAGTTAGATTGATAATACTAAGAGTAGTGAGTAGAGTAATTCTGGTTCTATCGATCATATAATAATAATATGGCTAATAATATGAGTTAGATTGAAAATAATAAGATTAATAAGTATAGTAATTGTCGTTCTCTCGATCATATAAGCATAATATGGCTAATAATATGAGTTAAAGTGATAATACTAAGAGTAGTGAGTATAGTAATTCTCATTCTATCGATCATATAAGCATAATATGGCTAATAATAGGAGTTAGATTGATACTAATAACAGTAATAAGTATAGTAATTGTCGTTCTATCGATAATATAAGCATAATATGGCTAATAATATGAGTTAGATTCACAATAATAAGAGTAATAAGTATAGTAATTGTCGTTCTATCGATCATATAAGCATAATATGGCTAATAATATGAGTTAGATTGATAATACTAAGGGTAGTGAGTATAGTAATTCTCGTTCTATCGATCATATAAGCATAATATGGCTAATAATATGAGTTAGATTGATAATAATAAGAGTAATAAGTATAGTAATTGTCGTTCTCTCGATCATATAAGCATAATATGGCTAATAATATGAGTTAGAGTGATAATACTAAGAGTAGTGAGTACAGTAATTCTCATTCCATCGATCACATAAGCATAATATGGCTAATAATATGAGTTAGATTGATAATAATAGCAGTAATAAGTACAGTAATTGTCGTTCTATCGATAATATAAGCATAATATGGCTAATAATATGAGTTAGATTGATAATAGTCAGAGTAATAAGTATAGTAATTGTCGTTCTATCGATAATATAACCATAATATGGCTAATAATATGAGTTAGATTGATAATAATAAGAGTAATAAGTATAGTATTTGTCGTTCTATCGATCATATAAGCATAATATGGCTAATAATATGAGTTAGATTGATAATAGTCAGAGTAATAAGTATAGTAATTGTCGTTCTATCGGTCATTTAAGCATAATATGGCTAATAATATGTGTCAGATTGATAATAATAACAGTAATAAGTATAGTAATTGTCGTTCTATCGATAATATAAGCATAATATGGCTAATAATATGAGTTAGATTGATAATACTAAGAGTAGTGAGTAGAGTAATTCTCGTTCTATCGATCATATAATAATAATATGGCTAATAATATGAGTTAGATTGAAAATACTAAGAGGAGTGAGTATAGTAATTGTCGTTCTATCGATCATATAAGCATAATATGGCTAATAATATGAGTTAGATTGATAATACTAAGGGTAGTCAGTATAGTAATTCTCGTTCTATCGATCATATAAGCATAATATGGCTAATAATATGAGTTAGATTGATAATAATAAGAGTAATAAGTACAGTAATTGTCGTTCTATCGATCATATAAGCATAATAAGGCTAATAATATGAGTTAGAGTGATAATACTAAGAGTAGTGAGTATAGTAATTCTCATTCTATCGATCATATAAGCATAATATGGCTAATAATACGAGTTAGATTAAAAATAATAACAGTAATAAGTATAGTAATTGTCGTTCTATCGATAATATAAGCATAATATGGCTAATCATATGAGTTAGATTCACAATAGTAAGAGTAATAAGTATAGTAATTGTCGTTCTATCGATCATATAAGCATAATATGGCTAATAATATGAGTTAGATTTATAATAATAAGAGTAATAAGTATAGTAATTGTCGTTCTATCGATCATATAAGCACAATATGGCTAATAATATGAGTTAGATTGATAATAATAAGAGTAATAAGTATAGTAATTGTCGTTATATCGATCATATAACCATAATATGGCTAATAGCATGAGTTAGATTGATAATAATAAGAGTAATGAGTATAGTAATTGTCGTTCTATCGATCATTTAACCATAATATGGCTAATAATATGAGTTAGATTGATAATAATAAGAGTAATAAGTTTAGTAATTGTCGTTCTATCGGTCATTTAAGCATAATATGGCGAATAATATGAGTTGGGTTGATAAAACTAAGAATAATAAGTATAGTAACTGTCGTTCTATCGATCATATAAGCATAATATGGTTAATAATATGACTTAGAATGATAATAATAAGAGTAATAAGTATAGTAATTGTCGTTCTAACGGTCATTTAAGCATAATATGGTTAATAATATGAGTTGGGTTGATAAAACTAAGAATAATAAGTATAGTAACTGTCGTTCTATCGATCATATAAGCATAATATGGTTAATAATATGAGTTAGAATGATAATAATAAGAGTAATAAGTATAGTAATTGTCGTTCTATCGATCATATCTGCATAATATGGTTAATAATATGAGTTAGATTGATAATAATAAGAGTAATAAGTATAGTAATTGTCGTTCTATCGATAATATAAGCATAATATGGCTAATAATATGAGTTAGATTGATAATACTAAGAGTAGTGAGTAGAGTAATTCTCGTTCTATCGATCATATAATAATAATATGGCTAATAATATGAGTTAGATTGAAAATACTAAGAGTAGTGAGTATAGTAATTGTCGTTCTATCGATCATATAAGCATAATATGGCTAATAATATGAGTTAGATTGATAATACTAAGGGTAGTGAGTATAGTAATTCTCGTTCTATCGATCATATAAGCATAATAAGGCTAATAATATGAGTTAGAGTGATAATGCTAAGAGTAGTGAGTATAGTGATTCTCATTCTATCGATCATATAAGCATAATATGGCTAATAATCAGGAGTTAGATTGATAATAATAACAGTAATAAGTATAGTAATTGTCGTTCTACCGATAATATAAGCATAATATGGCTAATCATATGAGTTAGATTCACAATAATAAGAGTAATAAGTATAGTAATTGTCGTTCTATCGATCATATAAGCACAATATGGCTAATAATATGAGTTAGATTGATAATAATAAGAGTAATAAGTATAGTAATTGTCGTTATATCGATCATATAACCATAATATGGCTAATAGCATGAGTTAGATTGATAATAATAAGAGTAATGAGTATAGTAATTGTCGTTCTATCGATCATTTAACCATAATATGGCTAATAATATGAGTTAGATTGATAATAATAAGAGTAATAAGTACAGTAATTGTCGTTCTATCGATCATATAAGCATAATAAGGCTAATAATGTGAGTTAGAGTGATAATACTAAGAGTAGTGAGTATAGTAATTCTCATTCTATCGATCTTTTAACCATAATATGGCTAATAATATGAGTTAGATTGATAATAATAAGAGTAATAAGTATAGTAATTGTCGTTCTATCGGTCATTTAAGCATAATATGGCGAATAATATGAGTTGGGTTGATAAAACTAAGAATAATAAGTATAGTAACTGTCGTTCTATCGATCATATAAGCATAATATGGTTAATAATATGACTTAGAATGATAATAATAAGAGTAATAAGTATAGTAATTGTCGTTCTATCGGTCATTTAAGCATAATATGGTTAATAATATGAGTTGGGTTGATAAAACTAAGAATAATAAGTATAGTAACTGTCGTTCTATCGATCATATAAGCATAATATGGTTAATAATATGAGTTATAATGATAATAATAAGAGTAATAAGTATAGTAATTGTCGTTCTATCGATCATATCTGCATAATATGGTTAATAATATGAGTTAGATTGATAATAATAAGAGTAATAAGTATAGTATTTGTCGTTCTATCGATCATATAAGCATAATATGGCTAATAATATGAGTTAGATTGATAATAATAAGAGTAATAAGTATAGTAATTGTCGCTCTATCGGTCATTTAAGCATAATATGGCTAATAATATGTGTCAGATTGATAATAATAACAGTAATAAGTATAGTAATTGTCGTTCTATCGATAATATAAGCATAATATGGCTAATAATATGAGTTAGATTGATAATACTAAGAGTAATGAGTAGAGTAATTCTCGTTCTATCGATCATATAATAATAATATGGCTAATAATATGAGTTAGACTGAAAATACTAAGAGTAGTGAGTATAGTAATTGTCGTTCTATCGATCATATAAGCATAATATGGCTAATAATATGAGTTAGATTGATAATACTAAGGGTAGTGAGTATAGTAATTCTCGTTCTATCGATCATATAAGCATAATATGGCTAATAATATGAGTTAGATTGATAATAATAAGAGTAATAAGTACAGTAATTGTCGTTCTATCGATCATATAAGCATAATATGGCTAATAATATGAGTTAGATTGATAATACTAAGGGTAGTGAGTATAGTAATTCTCGTTCTATCGATCATATAAGCATAATAAGGCTAATAATATGAGTTAGAGTGATAATACTAAGAGTAGTGAGTATAGTAATTCTCATTCTATCGATCATTTAACCATAATATGGCTAATAATATGAGTTAGATTGATAATAATAAGAGTAATAAGTATAGTAATTGTCGTTCTATCGGTCATTTAAGCATAATATGGCGAATAATATGAGTTGGGTTGATAAAACTAAGAATAATAAGTATAGTAACTGTCGTTCTATCGATCATATAAGCATAATATGGTTAATAATATGACTTAGAATGATAATAATAAGAGTAATAAGTATAGTAATTGTCGTTCTATCGGTCATTTAAGCATAATATGGTTAATAATATGAGTTGGGTTGATAAAACTAAGAATAATAAGTATAGTAACTGTCGTTCTATCGATCATATAAGCATAATATGGTTAATAATATGAGTTATAATGATAATAATAAGAGTAATAAGTATAGTAATTGTCGTTCTATCGATCATATCTGCATAATATGGTTAATAATATGAGTTAGATTGATAATAATAAGAGTAATAAGTATAGTATTTGTCGTTCTATCGATCATATAAGCATAATATGGCTAATAATATGAGTTAGATTGATAATAATAAGAGTAATAAGTATAGTAATTGTCGCTCTATCGGTCATTTAAGCATAATATGGCTAATAATATGTGTCAGATTGATAATAATAACAGTAATAAGTATAGTAATTGTCGTTCTATCGATAATATAAGCATAATATGGCTAATCATATGAGTTAGATTCACAATAATAAGAGTAATAAGTATAGTAATTGTCGTTCTATCGATCATATAAGCACAATATGGCTAATAATATGAGTTAGATTGATAATAATAAGAGTAATAAGTATAGTAATTGTCGTTATATCGATCATATAACCATAATATGGCTAATAGCATGAGTTAGATTGATAATAATAAGAGTAATGAGTATAGTAATTGTCGTTCTATCGATCATTTAACCATAATATGGCTAATAATATGAGTTAGATGATAATAATAAGAGTAATAAGTACAGTAATTGTCGTTCTATCGATCATATAAGCATAATAAGGCTAATAATGTGAGTTAGAGTGATAATACTAAGAGTAGTGAGTATAGTAATTCTCATTCTATCGATCTTTTAACCATAATATGGCTAATAATATGAGTTAGATTGATAATAATAAGAGTAATAAGTATAGTAATTGTCGTTCTATCGGTCATTTAAGCATAATATGGCGAATAATATGAGTTGGGTTGATAAAACTAAGAATAATAAGTATAGTAACTGTCGTTCTATCGATCATATAAGCATAATATGGTTAATAATATGACTTAGAATGATAATAATAAGAGTAATAAGTATAGTAATTGTCGTTCTATCGGTCATTTAAGCATAATATGGTTAATAATATGAGTTGGGTTGATAAAACTAAGAATAATAAGTATAGTAACTGTCGTTCTATCGATCATATAAGCATAATATGGTTAATAATATGAGTTATAATGATAATAATAAGAGTAATAAGTATAGTAATTGTCGTTCTATCGATCATATCTGCATAATATGGTTAATAATATGAGTTAGATTGATAATAATAAGAGTAATAAGTATAGTATTTGTCGTTCTATCGATCATATAAGCATAATATGGCTAATAATATGAGTTAGATTGATAATAATAAGAGTAATAAGTATAGTAATTGTCGCTCTAATCGGTCATTTAAGCATAATATGGCTAATAATATGTGTCAGATTGATAATAATAACAGTAATAAGTATAGTAATTGTCGTTCTATCGATAATATAAGCATAATATGGCTAATAATATGAGTTAGATTGATAATACTAAGAGTAATGAGTAGAGTAATTCTCGTTCTATCGATCATATAATAATAATATGGCTAATAATATGAGTTAGACTGAAAATACTAAGAGTAGTGAGTATAGTAATTGTCGTTCTATCGATCATATAAGCATAATATGGCTAATAATATGAGTTAGATTGATAATACTAAGGGTAGTGAGTATAGTAATTCTCGTTCTATCGATCATATAAGCATAATATGGCTAATAATATGAGTTAGATTGATAATAATAAGAGTAATAAGTACAGTAATTGTCGTTCTATCGATCATATAAGCATAATATGGCTAATAATATGAGTTAGATTGATAATACTAAGGGTAGTGAGTATAGTAATTCTCGTTCTATCGATCATATAAGCATAATAAGGCTAATAATATGAGTTAGAGTGATAATACTAAGAGTAGTGAGTATAGTGATTCTCATTCTATCGATCATATAAGCATAATATGGCTAATAATAGGAGTTAGATTGATAATAATAACAGTAATAAGTATAGTAATTGTCGTTCTACCGATAATATAAGCATAATATGGCTAATCATATGAGTTAGATTCACAATAATAAGAGTAATAAGTATAGTAATTGTCGTTCTATCGATCATATAAGCACAATATGGCTAATAATATGAGTTAGATTGATAATAATAAGAGTAATAAGTATAGTAATTGTCGTTATATCGATCATATAACCATAATATGGCTAATAGCATGAGTTAGATTGATAATAATAAGAGTAATGAGTATAGTAATTGTCGTTCTATCGATCATTTAACCATAATATGGCTAATAATATGAGTTAGATTGATAATAATAAGAGTAATAAGTACAGTAATTGTCGTTCTATCGATCATATAAGCATAATAAGGCTAATAATGTGAGTTAGAGTGATAATACTAAGAGTAGTGAGTATAGTAATTCTCATTCTATCGATCATTTAACCATAATATGGCTAATAATATGAGTTAGATTGATAATAATAAGAGTAATAAGTATAGTAATTGTCGTTCTATCGGTCATTTAAGCATAATATGGCGAATAATATGAGTTGGGTTGATAAAACTAAGAATAATAAGTATAGTAACTGTCGTTCTATCGATCATATAAGCATAATATGGTTAATAATATGACTTAGAATGATAATAATAAGAGTAATAAGTATAGTAATTGTCGTTCTATCGGTCATTTAAGCATAATATGGTTAATAATATGAGTTGGGTTGATAAAACTAAGAATAATAAGTATAGTAACTGTCGTTCTATCGATCATATAAGCATAATATGGTTAATAATATGAGTTATAATGATAATAATAAGAGTAATAAGTATAGTAATTGTCGTTCTATCGATCATATCTGCATAATATGGTTAATAATATGAGTTAGATTGATAATAATAAGAGTAATAAGTATAGTATTTGTCGTTCTATCGATCATATAAGCATAATATGGCTAATAATATGAGTTAGATTGATAATAATAAGAGTAATAAGTATAGTAATTGTCGCTCTATCGGTCATTTAAGCATAATATGGCTAATAATATGTGTCAGATTGATAATAATAACAGTAATAAGTATAGTAATTGTCGTTCTATCGATAATATAAGCATAATATGGCTAATAATATGAGTTAGATTGATAATACTAAGAGTAATGAGTAGAGTAATTCTCGTTCTATCGATCATATAATAATAATATGGCTAATAATATGAGTTAGACTGAAAATACTAAGAGTAGTGAGTATAGTAATTGTCGTTCTATCGATCATATAAGCATAATATGGCTAATAATATGAGTTAGATTGATAATACTAAGGGTAGTGAGTATAGTAATTCTCGTTCTATCGATCATATAAGCATAATATGGCTAATAATATGAGTTAGATTGATAATAATAAGAGTAACAAGTACAGTAATTGTCGTTCTATCGATCATATAAGCATAATAAGGCTAATAATGTGAGTTAGAGTGATAATACTAAGAGTAGTGAGTATAGTAATTCTCATTCTATCGATCATATAAGCATAATATGACTAATAATATGAGTTAGATTGATAATAATAAGAGTAATAAGTTTAGTAATTGTCGTTCTCTCGATCATATAAGCATAATATGGCTAATAATATGAGTTAGAGTGATAATACTAAGAGTAGTGAGTATAGTAATTCTCATTCTATCGATCATATAAGCATAATATGGCTAATAATTTGAGTAAGATGCATAATAATAAGAGTAATAAGTATAGTAATTGTCGTTCTATCGATCATTTAAGCATAATATGGCGAATAATATGAGTTGGGTTGATAAAAATAAGAATAATAAGTATAGTAACTGTCGTTCTATCGATCATATAAGCATAATATGGTTAATAATATGAGTTATAATGATAATAATAAGAGTAATAAGTATAGTAATTGTCGTTCTATCGATCATATCTGCATAATATGGTTAATAATATGAGTTAGATTGATAATAATAAGAGTAATAAGTATAGTATTTGTCGTTCTATCGATCATATAAGCATAATATGGCTAATAATATGAGTCAGATTGATAATAATAAGAGTAATAAGTATAGTAATTGTCGTTCTATCGGTCATTTAAGCATAATATGGCTAATAATATGTGTCAGATTGATAATAATAACAGTAATAAGTATAGTAATTGTCGTTCTACCGATAATATAAGCATAATATGGCTAATCATATGAGTTAGATTCACAATAATAAGAGTAATAAGTATAGTAATTGTCGTTCTATCGATCATATAAGCACAATATGGCTAATAATATGAGTTAGATTGATAATAATAAGAGTAATAAGTATAGTAATTGTCGTTATATCGATCATATAACCATAATATGGCTAATAGCATGAGTTAGATTGATAATAATAAGAGTAATAAGTACAGTAATTGTCGTTCTATCGATCATATAAGCATAATATGGCTAATAATATGAGTTAGATTGATAATAATAAGAGTAATAAGTATAGTAATTGTCGTTCTATCGGTCATTTAAGCATAATATGGCTAATAATATGTGTCAGATTGATAATAATAACAGTAATAAGTATAGTAATTGTCGTTCTATCGATAATATAAGCATAATATGGCTAATAATATGAGTTAGATTGATAATACTAAGAGTAATGAGTAGAGTAATTCTCGTTCTATCGATCATATAATAATAATATGGCTAATAATATGAGTTAGACTGAAAATACTAAGAGTAGTGAGTATAGTAATTGTCGTTCTATCGATCATATAAGCATAATATGGCTAATAATATGAGTTAGATTGATAATACTAAGGGTAGTGAGTAGAGTAATTCTCGTTCTATCGATCATATAAGCATAATATGGCTAATAATATGAGTTAGATTGATAATAATAAGAGTAATAAGTACAGTAATTGTCGTTCTATCGATCATATAAGCATAATAAGGCTAATAATGTGAGTTAGAGTGATAATACTAAGAGTAGTGAGTATAGTAATTCTCATTCTATCGATCATATAAGCATAATATGACTAATAATATGAGTTAGATTGATAATAATAAGAGTAATAAGTTTAGTAATTGTCGTTCTCTCGATCATATAAGCATAATATGGCTAATAATATGAGTTAGAGTGATAATACTAAGAGTAGTGAGTATAGTAATTCTCATTCTATCGATCATATAAGCATAATATGGCTAATAATATGAGTAAGATGCATAATAATAAGAGTAATAAGTATAGTAATTGTCGTTCTATCGATCATTTAAGCATAATATGGCGAATAATATGAGTTGGGTTGATAAAAATAAGAATAATAAGTATAGTAACTGTCGTTCTATCGATCATATAAGCATAATATGGTTAATAATATGAGTTATAATGATAATAATAAGAGTAATAAGTATAGTAATTGTCGTTCTATCGATCATATCTGCATAATATGGTTAATAATATGAGTTAGATTGATAATAATAAGAGTAATAAGTATAGTAATTGTCGTTCTATCGATCATTTAAGCATAATATGGCGAATAATATGAGTTGGGTTGATAAAAATAAGAATAATAAGTATAGTAACTGTCGTTCTATCGATCATATAAGCATAATATGGTTAATAATATGAGTTATAATGATAATAATAAGAGTAATAAGTATAGTAATTGTCGTTCTATCGATCATATAAGCATAATATGGCTAATAATATGAGTTAGATTGATAATACTAAGGGTAGTGAGTATACTAATTCTCGTTCTATCGATCATATAAGCATAATATGGCTAATAATATGAGTTAGATTGATAATAATAAGAGTAATAAGTACAGTAATTGTCGTTCTATCGATCATATAAGCATAATAAGGCTAATAATGTGAGTTAGAGTGATAATACTAAGAGTAGTGAGTATAGTAATTCTCATTCTATCGATCATATAAGCATAATATGACTAATAATATGAGTTAGATTGATAATAATAAGAGTAATAAGTTTAGTAATTGTCGTTCTCTCGATCATATAAGCATAATATGGCTAATAATATGAGTTAGAGTGATAATACTAAGAGTAGTGAGTATAGTAATTCTCATTCTATCGATCATATAAGCATAATATGGCTAATAATTTGAGTAAGATGCATAATAATAAGAGTAATAAGTATAGTAATTGTCGTTCTATCGATCATTTAAGCATAATATGGCGAATAATATGAGTTGGGTTGATAAAAATAAGAATAATAAGTATAGTAACTGTCGTTCTATCGATCATATAAGCATAATATGGTTAATAATATGAGTTATAATGATAATAATAAGAGTAATAAGTATAGTAATTGTCGTTCTATCGATCATATCTGCATAATATGGTTAATAATATGAGTTAGATTGATAATAATAAGAGTAATAAGTATAGTATTTGTCGTTCTATCGATCATATAAGCATAATATGGCTAATAATATGAGTCAGATTGATAATAATAAGAGTAATAAGTATAGTAATTGTCGTTCTATCGGTCATTTAAGCATAATATGGCTAATAATATGTGTCAGATTGATAATAATAACAGTAATAAGTATAGTAATTGTCGTTCTACCGATAATATAAGCATAATATGGCTAATCATATGAGTTAGATTCACAATAATAAGAGTAATAAGTATAGTAATTGTCGTTCTATCGATCATATAAGCATAATATGGTTAATAATATGAGTTATAATGATAATAATAAGAGTAATAAGTATAGTAATTGTCGTTCTATCGATCATATCTGCATAATATGGTTAATAATATGAGTTAGATTGATAATAATAAGAGTAATAAGTATAGTATTTGTCGTTCTATCGATCATATAAGCATAATATGGCTAATAATATGAGTCAGATTGATAATAATAAGAGTAATAAGTACAGTAATTGTCGTTCTATCGATCATATAAGCATAATAAGGCTAATAATGTGAGTTAGAGTGATAATACTAAGAGTAGTGAGTATAGTAATTCTCATTCTATCGATCATATAAGCATAATATGACTAATAATATGAGTTAGATTGATAATAATAAGAGTAATAAGTTTAGTAATTGTCGTTCTCTCGATCATATAAGCATAATATGGCTAATAATATGAGTTAGAGTGATAATACTAAGAGTAGTGAGTATAGTAATTCTCATTCTATCGATCATATAAGCATAATATGGCTAATAATATGAGTAAGATGCATAATAATAAGAGTAATAAGTATAGTAATTGTCGTTCTATCGATCATTTAAGCATAATATGGCGAATAATATGAGTTGGGTTGATAAAAATAAGAATAATAAGTATAGTAACTGTCGTTCTATCGATCATATAAGCATAATATGGTTAATAATATGAGTTATAATGATAATAATAAGAGTAATAAGTATAGTAATTGTCGTTCTATCGATCATATCTGCATCATATGGTTAATAATATGAGTTAGATTGATAATAATAAGAGTAATAAGTATAGTATTTGTCGTTCTATCGATCATATAAGCATAATATGGCTAATAATATGAGTTAGATTGATAATAATAAGAGTAATAAGTATAGTAATTGTCGTTCTATCGGTCATTTAAGCATAATGTGGCTAATAATATGTGTCAGATTGATAATAATAACAGTAATAAGTATAGTAATTGTCGTTCTATCGATAATATAAGCATAATATGGCTAATAATATGAGTTAGATTGATAATACTAAGAGTAATGAGTAGAGTAATTCTCGTTCTATCGATCATATAATAATAATATGGCTAATAATATGAGTTAGACTGAAAATACTAAGAGTAGTGAGTATAGTAATTGTCGTTCTATCGATCATATAAGCATAATATGGCTAATAATATGAGTTAGATTGATAATACTAAGGGTAGTGAGTATACTAATTCTCGTTCTATCGATCATATAAGCATAATATGGCTAATAATATGAGTTAGATTGATAATAATAAGAGTAATAAGTACAGTAATTGTCGTTCTATCGATCATATAAGCATAATAAGGCTAATAATGTGAGTTAGAGTGATAATACTAAGAGTAGTGAGTATAGTAATTCTCATTCTATCGATCATATAAGCATAATATGACTAATAATATGAGTTAGATTGATAATAATAAGAGTAATAAGTTTAGTAATTGTCGTTCTCTCGATCATATAAGCATAATATGGCTAATAATATGAGTTAGAGTGATAATACTAAGAGTAGTGAGTATAGTAATTCTCATTCTATCGATCATATAAGCATAATATGGCTAATAATTTGAGTAAGATGCATAATAATAAGAGTAATAAGTATAGTAATTGTCGTTCTATCGATCATTTAAGCATAATATGGCGAATAATATGAGTTGGGTTGATAAAAATAAGAATAATAAGTATAGTAACTGTCGTTCTATCGATCATACAAGCATAATATGGTTAATAATATGAGTTATAATGATAATAATAAGAGTAATAAGTATAGTAATTGTCGTTCTATCGATCATATCTGCATAATATGGTTAATAATATGAGTTAGATTGATAATAATAAGAGTAATAAGTATAGTATTTGTCGTTCTATCGATCATATAAGCATAATATGGCTAATAATATGAGTCAGATTGATAATAATAAGAGTAATAAGTATAGTAATTGTCGTTCTATCGGTCATTTAAGCATAATATGGCTAATAATATGTGTCAGATTGATAATAATAACAGTAATAAGTATAGTAATTGTCGTTCTACCGATAATATAAGCATAATATGGCTAATCATATGAGTTAGATTCACAATAATAAGAGTAATAAGTATAGTAATTGTCGTTCTATCGATCATATAAGCACAATATGGCTAATAATATGAGTTAGATTGATAATAATAAGAGTAATAAGTATAGTAATTGTCGTTATATCGATCATATAACCATAATATGGCTAATAGCATGAGTTAGATTGATAATAATAAGAGTAATGAGTATAGTAATTGTCGTTCTATCGATCATTTAACCATAATATAGCTAATAATATGAGTTAGATTGATAATAATAAGAGTAATAAGTACAGTAATTGTCGTTCTATCGATCATATAAGCATAATATGGCTAATAATATGAGTTAGATTGATAATAATAAGAGTAATAAGTATAGTAATTGTCGTTCTATCGGTCATTTAAGCATAATATGGCTAATAATATGTGTCAGATTGATAATAATAACAGTAATAAGTATAGTAATTATCGTTCTATCGATAATATAAGCATAATATGGCTAATAATATGAGTTAGATTGATAATACTAAGAGTAATGAGTAGAGTAATTCTCGTTCTATCGATCATATAATAATAATATGGCTAATAATATGAGTTAGACTGAAAATACTAAGAGTAGTGAGTATAGTAATTGTCGTTCTATCGATCATATAAGCATAATATGGCTAATAATATGAGTTAGATTGATAATACTAAGGGTAGTGAGTATAGTAATTCTCGTTCTATCGATCATATAAGCATAATATGGCTAATAATATGAGTTAGATTGATAATAATAAGAGTAATAAGTACAGTAATTGTCGTTCTATCGATCATATAAGCATAATAAGGCTAATAATGTGAGTTAGAGTGATAATACTAAGAGTAGTGAGTATAGTAATTCTCATTCTATCGATCATATAAGCATAATATGACTAATAATATGAGTTAGATTGATAATAATAAGAGTAATAAGTTTAGTAATTGTCGTTCTCTCGATCATATAAGCATAATATGGCTAATAATATGAGTTAGAGTGATAATACTAAGAGTAGTGAGTATAGTAATTCTCATTCTATCGATCATATAAGCATAATATGGCTAATAATATGAGTAAGATGCATAATAATAAGAGTAATAAGTATAGTAATTGTCGTTCTATCGATCATTTAAGCATAATATGGCGAATAATATGAGTTGGGTTGATAAAAATAAGAATAATAAGTATAGTAACTGTCGTTCTATCGATCATATAAGCATAATATGGTTAATAATATGAGTTATAATGATAATAATAAGAGTAATAAGTATAGTAATTGTCGTTCTATCGATCATATCTGCATAATATGGTTAATAATATGAGTTAGATTGATAATAATAAGAGTAATAAGTATAGTATTTGTCGTTCTATCGATCATATAAGCATAATATGGCTAATAATATGAGTTAGATTGATAATAATAAGAGTAATAAGTATAGTAATTGTCGTTCTCGATCATATAAGCCTAATATGGCTAATAATATGAGTTAGATTCATAATAATAAGAGTAACTAAGATATAGTAATTGTCGTTCTATCGATCATATAAGCATAATATGGCTAATAATATGAGTTAGATTGATAATATAAGAGTAATAAGTATAGTAATTGTCGTTCTCATCGATCATATAAGCATAATATGGCTAATAATATGAGTTAGACTGAAAATACTAAGAGTAGTGAGTATAGTAATTGTCGTTCTATCGATCATATAAGCATAATATGGCTAATAATATGAGTTAGATTGATAATACTAAGGGTAGTGAGTATACTAATTCTCGTTCTATCGATCATATAAGCATAATATGGCTAATAATATGAGTTAGATTGATAATAATAAGAGTAATAAGTACAGTAATTGTCGTTCTATCGATCATATAAGCATAATAAGGCTAATAATGTGAGTTAGAGTGATAATACTAAGAGTAGTGAGTATAGTAATTCTCATTCTATCGATCATATAAGCATAATATGACTAATAATATGAGTTAGATTGATAATAATAAGAGTAATAAGTTTAGTAATTGTCGTTCTCTCGATCATATAAGCATAATATGGCTAATAATATGAGTTAGAGTGATAATACTAAGAGTAGTGAGTATAGTAATTCTCATTCTATCGATCATATAAGCATAATATGGCTAATAATATGAGTAAGATGCATAATAATAAGAGTAATAAGTATAGTAATTGTCGTTCTATCGATCATTTAAGCATAATATGGCGAATAATATGAGTTGGGTTGATAAAAATAAGAATAATAAGTATAGTAATTGTCGTTCTATCGATCATATAAGCATAATATGGCTAATAATATGAGTTAGGTTGATAATAATAAGAGTAATAAGTATAGTAAATGTCGCGCTATCGATCATATCTGCATAATATGGTTAATAATATGAGTTAGATTGATAATAGTGAGTGTAATAAGTATAGTAATTGTCGTTCTGTCGATCATATTAGCGTAATATGGTTAATAATATGAGTTAGATTGATAATAATAAGAGTAATAAGTATAGTATTTGTCGTTCTATCGATCATATAAGCATAATATGGCTAATAATATGAGTTAGATTGATAATAATAAGAGTAATGAGTATAGTAATTGTAGTTCTATCGATCATTGAAGCATAATATGGCTAATAATATGAGTTAGATTGATAATAATAAGAGTAATGAGTATAGTAATTGTAGTCCTATCGATCATATCTGCATAATATGGTTAATAATATGAGTTAGATTCATAATTAATAACAGTAATAAGTATAGTAATTGTCGTTCTATCGGTAATATAACCTAATATGGCTAATAATATGAGTTAGATTGAATAATAAGAGGAATAAGTACAGTAATTGTCGTTCTATCGATCATATAAGCATAATATGGCTAATAATATGAGTTAGATTCATAATAATAAGAGTAATAAGTATAGTAATTGTCGTTCTATCGATCATATAAGCATAATATGGCTAATAATATGAGTTAGATTGATAATAATAAGAGTAATAAGTATAGTAATTGTCGTTCTCTCGATCATATAAGCATAATATGGCTAATAATATGAGTTAGAGTGATAATACTAAGAGTAGTGAGTACAGTAATTCTCATTCCATCGATCACATAAGCATAATATGGCTAATAATATGAGTTAGATTGATAATAATAGCAGTAATAAGTACAGTAATTGTCGTTCTATCGATAATATAAGCATAATATGGCTAATAATATGAGTTAGATTGATAATACTAAGAGTAGTGAGTACAGTAATTCTCGTTCTATCGATCATATAAGAATAATATGGCTAATAATATGAGTTAGATTGATAATAATAAGAGTAGTGAGTATAGTAATTGTCGTTTTATCGATCATATAAGCATAATATGGCTAATAATATGAGTTAGATTGATAATACTAAGGGTAGTGAGTATAGTAATTCTCGTTCTATCGATCATATAAGCATAATATGGCTAATAATATGAGTTAGATTGATAATAATAAGAGTAATAAGTACAGTAATTGTCGTGCTATCGATCATATAAGCATAATAAGGCTAATAATGTGAGTTAGAGTGATAATACTAAGAGTAGTGAGTATAGTAATTCTCATTCTATCGATCATTTAACCATAATATGGCTAATAATATGAGTTACATTGATAATAATAAGAGTAATAAGTATAGTAATTGTCGTTCTATCGGTCATTTAAGCATAATATGGCGAATAATATGAGTTGGGTTGATAAAACTAAGAATAATAAGTATAGTAACTGTCGTTCTATCGATCATATAAGCATAATATGGTTAATAATATGACTTAGAATGATAATAATAAGAGTAATAAGTATAGTAATTGTCGTTCTATCGGTCATTTAAGCATAATATGGTTAATAATATGAGTTGGGTTGATAAAACTAAGAATAATAAGTATAGTAACTGTCGTTCTATCGATCATATAAGCATAATATGGTTAATAATATGAGTTAGAATGATAATAATAAGAGTAATAAGTATAGTAATTGTCGTTCTATCGATCATATCTGCATAATATGGTTAATAATATGAGTTAGATTGATAATAATAAGAGTAATAAGTATAGTATTTGTCGTTCTATCGATCATATAAGCATAATATGGCTAATAATATGAGTTAGATTGATAATAATAAGAGTAATAAGTATAGTAATTGTCGTTCTATCGGTCATTTAAGCATAATATGGCTAATAATATGTGTCAGATTGATAATAATAACAGTAATAAGTATAGTAATTGTCGTTCTATCGATAATATAAGCATAATATGGCTAATAATATGAGTTAGATTGATAATACTAAGAGTAGTGAGTATAGTAATTGTCGTTCTATCGATCATATAATAATAATATGGCTAATAATATGAGTTAGACTGAAAATACTAAGAGTAGTGAGTATAGTAATTGTCGTTTTATCGATCATATAAGCATAATATGGCTAATAATATGAGTTAGATTGATAATACTAAGGGTAGTGAGTATAGTAATTCTCGTTCTATCGATCATATAAGCATAATATGGCTAATAATATGAGTTAGATTGATAATAATAAGAGTAATAAGTACAGTAATTGTCGTTCTATCGATCATATAAGCATAATAAGGCTAATAATGTGAGTTAGAGTGATAATACTAAGAGTAGTGAGTATAGTAATTCTCATTCTATCGATCATATAAGCATAATATGACTAATAATATGAGTTAGATTGATAATAATAAGAGTAATAAGTATAGTAATTGTCGTTCTCTCGATCATATAAGCATAATATGGCTAATAATATGAGTTAGAGTGATAATACTAAGAGTAGTGAGTATAGTAATTCTCATTCTATCGATCATATAAGCATAATATGGCTAATAATAGGAGTTAGATTGATAATAATAACAGTAATAAGTATAGTAATTGTCGTTCTATCGATAATATAAGCATAATATGGCTAATAATATGAGTTAGATTCACAATAATAAGAGTAATAAGTATAGTAATTGTCGTTCTATCGATCATATAAGCATAATATGGCTAATAATATGAGTTAGATTTATAACAATAAGAGTAATAAGTATAGTAATTGTCGTTCTATCGATCATATAAGCACAATATGGCTAATAATATGAGTTAGCTTGATAATAATAAGAGTAATAAGTATAGTAATTGTCGTTATATCGATCATATAACCATAATATGGCTAATAGCATGAGTTAGATTGATAATAATAAGAGTAATGAGTATAGTAATTCTCGTTCTATCGATCATATAAGCATAATATGGCTAATAATATGAGTTGGATTGATAATAGTAAGAGTAATAAGTATAGTAATTGTCGTTCTATCGATCATATAAGCATAATGTGGCTAATAATATGAGTTAGATTGATAATACTAAGAGTATTGAGTATAGTAATTCTCATTCTATCGATCATATAAGCATAATATGGCTAATAATATGAGTTAGATAGATAATAATAATAGTAATAAGTATAGTAATTCTCATTCTATCGATCATATAAGCATAATATGACTATTAATATGAGTTAGATTGATAATAATAAGAGTAATAAGTATAGTAATTGTCGTTCTATCGATCATATCTGCATAATATGGTTAATAATATGAGTTAGATTGATAATAATAAGAGTAATAAGTATAGTAATTGTCGTTCTATCGATCATATCTGCATAATATGGTTAATAATATGAGTTAGATTGATAATAATAATAGTAATAAGTATAGTAATTCTCATTCTATCGATCATATAAGCATAATATGACTATTAATATGAGTTAGATTGATAATAATAAGAGTAATAAGTATAGTAATGGTCATTCTCTCGATCATATAAGCATAATATGGCTAATAATATGAGTTAGAGTGATAATACTAAGAGTAGTGAGTATAGTAATTCTCATTCTATCGATCATATAAGCATAATATGGCTAATAATAGGAGTTAGATTGATAATAATAAGAGTAATGAGTATAGTAATTGTAGTTCTATCGATCATATAAGCATAATATGGCTAATAATATGAGTAAGATGCATAATAATAAGAGTAATAAGTATAGTAATTGTCGTTCTATCGATCATTTAAGCATAATATGGCGAATAATATGAGTTGGGTTGATAAAAATAAGAATAATAAGTATAGTAATTGTCGTTCTATCGATCATATAAGCATAATATGGCTAATAATATGAGTTAGGTTGATAATAATAAGAGTAATAAGTATAGTAAATGTCGCGCTATCGATCATATCTGCATAATATGGTTAATAATATGAGTTAGATTGATAATAGTGAGTGTAATAAGTATGGTAATTGTCGTTCTGTCGATCATATTAGCATAATATGGTTAATAATATGAGTTAGATTGATAATAATAAGAGTAATAAGTATAGTATTTGTCGTTCTATCGATCATATAAGCATAATATGGCTAATAATATGAGTTAGATTGATAATAATAAGAGTAATGAGTATAGTAATTGTAGTTCTATCGATCATTGAAGCATAATATGGCTAATAATATGAGTTAGATTGATAATAATAAGAGTAATGAGTATAGTAATTGTAGTCCTATCGATCATATCTGCATAATATGGTTAATAATATGAGTTAGATTCATAATAATAACAGTAATAAGTATAGTAATTGTCGTTCTATCGATAATATAACCATAATATGGCTAATAATATGAGTTAGATTGATAATAATAAGAGGAATAAGTACAGTAATTGTCGTTCTATCGATCATATAAGCATAATATGGCTAATAATATGAGTTAGATTCATAATAATAAGAGTAATAAGTATAGTAATTGTCGTTCTATCGATCATATAAGCATAATATGGCTAATAATATGAGTTAGATTGATAATAATAAGAGTAATAAGTATAGTAATTGTCGTTCTCTCGATCATATAAGCATAATATGGCTAATAATATGAGTTAGTGTGATAATACTAAGAGTAGTGAGTACAGTAATTGTCATTCCATCGATTACATAAGCATAATATGGCTAATAATATGAGTTAGATTGATAATAATAGCAGTAATAAGTACAGTAATTGTCGTTCTATCGATAATATAAGCATAATGTGGCTAATAATATGAGTTAGATTCATAATAATAAGAGTAATAAGTATAGTAATTGTCGTTCTATCGATCATATAAGCATAATATGGCTAATAATATGAGTTAGATTGATAATAATAAGAGCAATGAGTATAGTAATTGTCGTACTATCGATCATATAAGCATAATATGGCTAATAATATGAGTTAGATTGATAATACTAAGAGTAGTGAGTATAGTAATTCTCGTTCTATCGATCATATAATCATAATATGGCTAATAATATGAGTTAGATTGATAATACTAAGAGTAGTGAGTATAGTAATTGTCGTTCTATCGATCATATAAGCATAATGTGGCTAATAATATGAGTTAGATTGATAATAATAAGAGTAGTAAGTATAGTATTTGTCGTTCTATCGATCATATAAGCATAATATGGCTAATAATATGAGTTGGATTGATAATAATAAGAGTAATAAGTATAGTAAGTGTAGTTCTATCGATCATATCTGCATAATATGGTTAATAATATGAGTTAGATTCATAATAATAACAGTCATAAGTATAGTAATTGTCGTTCTATCGATAATTTAAGCATAATATGTCTAATAATATGAGTTAGATTGATAATAATAAGAGTAATAAATATAGTAATTGTCGTTCTATCGATCATATCTGCATAATATGGTTAATAATATGAGTTAGACTGATAATAGTGAGTGTAATAAGTATAGTGAATGTCGTTCTATCGATCATATCAGCATAATATGGGTAATAATATGAGTTGGATTGATAATAATAAGAGTAATGAGTATAGTAATTGTAGTTCTATCGATCATATAAGCATAATATGGCTAATAATATGAGTAAGATTCATAATAATAAGAGTAATAAGTATAGTAATTGTCGTTCTATCGATCATTTAAGCATAATATGGCGAATAATATTAGTTGGGTTGATAAAAATAAGAATAATAAGTATAGTAATTGTCGTTCTATCGATCATATAAGCATAATATGGCTAATAATATGAGTAAGGTTGATAATAATAGGAGTAATAAGTATAGTAAATGTCGCGCTATCGATCATATCTGCATAATATGGTTAATAATATGAGCTAGATTGATAACAGTGAGTGTAATAAGTATAGTAATTGTCGTTCTGTCGATCATATAAGCATAATATAGCTAATAATATGAGTTAGATTGATAATAATAAGAGTAATAAATATAGTAATTGTCGTTCTATCGATCATATCTGCATAATATGGTTAATAATATGAGTTAGACTGATAATAGTGAGTGTAATAAGTACAGTAATTGTGATTCTAGCGATCATATAAGCATAATATGGCTAATAATATGAGTTAGATTGATAATAATAAGAGTAATGAGTATAGTGATTGTCTTTCTATCGATCATATAACCATAATATGGCTAACAATATGAGTTAGATTGATAATAATAAGAGTAATGAGTATAGTAATTGTAGTTCTATCAATCATATCTGCATAATATGTTTAAAAATATGAGTTAGATTGATAATAATAAGAGTAATGAGTATAGTAATTGTCGTTCTATCGATCATATAAGCATAATATGACTAATAATATGAGTTAGGCTGATAATAATAAGAGTAATAAGTATAGTAATTGTCGTTCTATCGATCATATTTGCATAATATGGATAATAATATGAGTTAGATTGATAACAGTGAGTGTAATAAGTATAGCAATTGTTGTTCTGTCGATCATATCTGCATAATATGGTTAATAATATGAGTTAGACTGATAATAATAAGAGTAATAAGTATAGTAAATGTCCTGCTATCGATCATACCTGCATAACGTGGTTAATAATATGAGTTAGATCGATAATAATAAGAGAAATGAGTATAGTGAATGTCGTGCTGTCGATCATATCTGCATAATATGGTTAATAATATGGGTTAGATTGATAATAGTGAGTGTAATAAGTATAGTAGTTGTCGTTCTATCGATCATATTAGCATAATATGGTTAATAATATGAGTTAGGTTGATAATAATAAGAGTAATGAGTTTACTAATTGTAGTTCTATCGATCATATCTCCATAACATGGTTAATAATATGAGTTAGATCGATAATAATAGGAGAAATGAGTATAGTAAATGTCGTGCTGTCGATCATATCTGCATAATATGGTTAATAATATGGGTTAGATTGATAGTAGTGAGTGTAATAAGTATAGTAGTTGTCGTTCTATCGATCATATTAGCATAATATGGTTAATAGTATGAGTTAGATTGATAATAATAAGAGTAATGAGTATAGTAATTGTCGTTCTATCGATCATATAAGCACAACATGGCTAATAATATGAGTTAGGCTGATAATAATAAGAGCAATAACTATAGTAATTGTCGTTCTATCGATCATATTTGCATAATATGGTTAATAATATGAGCTAGATTGATAACAGTGAGTGTAATAAGTATAGTAATTGTCGTTCTGTCGATCATATAAGCATAATATAGCTAATAATATGAGTTAGATTGATAATAATAAGAGTAATAAATATAGTAATTGTCGTTCTATCGATCATATCTGCATAATATGGTTAATAATATGAGTTAGATTGATAATAGCGAGTGTAATAAGTATAGTAATTGTCGTTCTATCGATCATATTAGCATAATATGGTTAATAATATAAGTTAGGTTGATAATAATAAGAGTAATGAGTATACTAATTGTATTTCTATCGATCATATCTGTATAACATGGTTAATAATATGAGTTAGATCGATAATAATAAGAGAAATGAGTATAGTAAATGTCGTGCTGTCAATCATATCTGCATAATATGGTTAATAATATGAGTTAGATTGATAATAATAAGAGTAATGAGTATAGTAATTGTCGTTCTATCGATCATATAAGCCTAATATGGCTAATAATATGAGTTAGGCTGATAATAATAAGAGTAATAAGTATAGTAATTGTCGTGCTATCGATCATAGATGCATAATGTGGTTATTAATATGAGCTGGATTGATAACAGTGAGTGTAATAAGTATGGTAATTGTCGTTCTGTCGATCATATAAGCATAATATGGCTAATAATATGAGTTAGGTTGATAATAATAAGAGTAATAAGTATAGTAATTGTCGTGCTATCGATCATATTTGCATAATATGGTTAATAATATGAGCTGGATTGATAACAGTGAGTGTAATAAGTATAGTAATTGTCGTTCTGTCGATCATATAAGCATAATATGGCTAATAATATGAGTTAGGTTGATAATAATAAGAGTAATAAGTATAGTAATTGTCGTTCTATCGATCATATTAGCATAATATGGTTAATAATATGAGTTAGATTGATAATAATAAGAGTAATGAGTATAGTAATTGTCGTTCTATCGATCATATAAGCATAATATGGCTAATAATATGAGTTAGGCTGATATTAATAAGAGTAATAAGTATAGTACTTGTCGTTCTATTGATCATATTTGCGTAATATGGTTAATAATCTGAGTTAGATTGATAACAGTGAGTGTAATAAGTATAGTAATTGTCGTTCTCTCGATCATATAAGCCTAATATGGCTAATAATATGAGTTAGGCTGATAATAATAAGAGTAATAAGTATAGTAATTGTCGTTCTATCGATCATATTTGCATAATATGGTTAATAATATGAGCTAGATTGATAACAGTGAGTGTAATAAGTACAGTAATTGTCGTTCTGTCGATCATATAAGCATAATATAGCTAATAATATGAGTTAGATTGATAATAATAAGAGTAATAAATATAGTAATTGTCGTTCCATCGATCATATCTGCATAATATGGTTAATAATATGAGTTAGATTGATAATAGTGAGTGTAATAAGTATAGTAGTTGTCGTTCTGTCGATCATATAAGCATAATATGGCTAATAATATGAGTTAGGTTGATAATAATAAGAGTAATGAGTATAGTAATTGTCGTTCTATCGATCATATTAGCATAATATGGTTAATAATATGAGTTAGATTGATAATAATAAGAGTAATGAGTATAGTAATTATCGTTCTATCGATCATATAAGCATAATATGGCTAATAATATGAGTTAGGCTGATATTAATAAGAGTAATAAGTATAGTAATTGTCGTTCTATCGATCATATTTGCATAATATGGTTAATAATATGAGTTAGACTGATAATAATAAGAGTAATGAGTATAGTAATTGTCGTTCTATCGATCATATAAGCATAATATGGCTAATAATATGAGTTAGGCTGATAATAATAAGAGTAATAAGTATAGTAATTGTCGTTCTATCGATCATATTTGCATAATATGGTTAATAGTATGAGTTAGATTGATAACAGTGAGTGTAATAAGTATAGTAATTGTCGTTCTGTCGATCATATAAGCATAATATGGCTAATAATATGAGTTAGGTTGATAATAATAAGAGTAATAAGTATAGTAATTGTCGTTCTATCGATCATATAAGCATAATATGGCTAATAATATGAGTTAGATTGATAATAATAGGAGTAATGAGTATGCTAATTGTAGTTCTATCGATCATATCTGCATAATATTGTTAATAATATGAGTTAGATTGATAATAATAAGAGTAATAAGTATAGTAAATGTCCTGCTATCGATCATACCTGCATAACGTGGTTAATAATATGAGTTAGATCGATAATAATAAGAGAAATGAGTATAGTGAATGTCGTGCTGTCGATCATATCTGCATAATATGGTTAATAATATGGGTTAGATTGATAATAGTGAGTGTAATAAGTATAGTAGTTGTCGTTCTATCGATCATATTAGCATAATATGGTTAATAATATGAGTTAGGTTGATAATAATAAGAGTAATGAGTATACTAATTGTAGTTCTATCGATCATATCTGCATAACATGGTTAATAATATGAGTTAGATCGATAATAATAGGAGAAATGAGTATAGTAAATGTCGTGCTGTCGATCATATCTGCATAATATGGTTAATAATATGGGTTAGATTGATAGTAGTGAGTGTAATAAGTATAGTAGTTGTCGTTCTATCGATCATATTAGCATAATATGGTTAATAGTATGAGTTAGATTGATAATAATAAGAGTAATGAGTATAGTAATTGTCGTTCTATCGATCATATAAGCACAACATGGCTAATAATATGAGTTAGGCTGATAATAATAAGAGCAATAACTATAGTAATTGTCGTTCTATCGATCATATTTGCATAATATGGTTAATAATATGAGCTAGATTGATAACAGTGAGTGTAATAAGTATAGTAATTGTCGTTCTGTCGATCATATAAGCATAATATAGCTAATAATATGAGTTAGATTGATAATAATAAGAGTAATAAATATAGTAATTGTCGTTCTATCGATCATATCTGCATAATATGGTTAATAATATGAGTTAGATTGATAATAGCGAGTGTAATAAGTATAGTAATTGTCGTTCTATCGATCATATTAGCATAATATGGTTAATAATATGAGTTAGGTTGATAATAATAAGAGTAATGAGTATACTAATTGTATTTCTATCGATCATATCTGTATAACATGGTTAATAATATGAGTTAGATCGATAATAATAAGAGAAATGAGTATAGTAAATGTCGTGCTGTCAATCATATCTGCATAATATGGTTAATAATATGAGTTAGATTGATAATAATAAGAGTAATGGGTATAGTAATTGTCGTTCTATCGATCATATAAGCCTAATATGGCTAATAATATGAGTTAGGCTGATAATAATAAGAGTAATAAGTATAGTAATTGTCGTGCTATCGATCATAGATGCATAATGTGGTTATTAATATGAGCTGGATTGATAACAGTGAGTGTAATAAGTATGGTAATTGTCGTTCTGTCGATCATATAAGCATAATATGGCTAATAATATGAGTTAGGTTGATAATAATAAGAGTAATAAGTATAGTAATTGTCGTTCTATCGATCATATTAGCATAATATGGTTAATAATATGAGTTAGATTGATAATAATAAGAGTAATGAGTATAGTAATTGTCGTTCTATCGATCATATAAGCATAATATGGCTAATAATATGAGTTAGGCTGATATTAATAAGAGTAATAAGTATAGTACTTGTCGTTCTATTGATCATATTTGCGTAATATGGTTAATAATCTGAGTTACATTGATAACAGTGAGTGTAATAAGTATAGTAATTGTCGTTCTCTCGATCATATAAGCCTAATATGGCTAATAATATGAGTTAGGCTGATAATAATAAGAGTAATAAGTATAGTAATTGTCGTTCTATCGATCATATTTGCATAATATGGTTAATAATATGAGCTAGATTGATAACAGTGAGTGTAATAAGTACAGTAATTGTCGTTCTGTCGATCATATAAGCATAATATAGCTAATAATATGAGTTAGATTGATAATAATAAGAGTAATAAATATAGTAATTGTCGTTCTATCGATCATATCTGCATAATATGGTTAATAATATGAGTTAGATTGATAATAGTGAGTGTAATAAGTATAGTAGTTGTCGTTCTGTCGATCATATAAGCATAATATGGCTAATAATATGAGTTAGGTTGATAATAATAAGAGTAATGAGTATAGTAATTGTCGTTCTATCGATCATATTAGCATAATATGGCTAATAATATGAGTTAGATTGATAATAATAGGAGTAATGAGTATGCTAATTGTAGTTCTATCGATCATATCTGCATAATATTGTTAATAATATGAGTTAGATTGATAATAATAAGAGTAATAAGTATAGTAAATGTCCTGCTATCGATCATACCTGCATAACGTGGTTAATAATATGAGTTAGATCGATAATAATAAGAGAAATGAGTATAGTGAATGTCGTGCTGTCGATCATATCTGCATAATATGGTTAATAATATGGGTTAGATTGATAATAGTGAGTGTAATAAGTATAGTAGTTGTCGTTCTATCGATCATATTAGCATAATATGGTTAATAATATGAGTTAGGTTGATAATAATAAGAGTAATGAGTATACTAATTGTAGTTCTATCGATCATATCTGCATAACATGGTTAATAAT
This sequence comes from Megachile rotundata, assembly GCF_050947335.1. NCBI lineage: Eukaryota > Metazoa > Arthropoda > Insecta > Hymenoptera > Megachilidae > Megachile > Megachile rotundata. The sequence continues at coordinate 105,367 of NW_027473808.1, forward strand.
ATGAGTTAGATCGATAATAATAGGAGAAATGAGTATAGTAAATGTCGTGCTGTCGATCATATCTGCATAATATGGTTAATAATATGGGTTAGATTGATAGTAGTGAGTGTAATAAGTATAGTAGTTGTCGTTCTATCGATCATATTAGCATAATATGGTTAATAGTATGAGTTAGATTGATAATAATAAGAGTAATGAGTATAGTAATTGTCGTTCTATCGATCATATAAGCACAACATGGCTAATAATATGAGTTAGGCTGATAATAATAAGAGCAATAACTATAGTAATTGTCGTTCTATCGATCATATTTGCATAATATGGTTAATAATATGAGCTAGATTGATAACAGTGAGTGTAATAAGTATAGTAATTGTCGTTCTGTCGATCATATAAGCATAATATAGCTAATAATATGAGTTAGATTGATAATAATAAGAGTAATAAATATAGTAATTGTCGTTCTATCGATCATATCTGCATAATATGGTTAATAATATGAGTTAGATTGATAATAGCGAGTGTAATAAGTATAGTAATTGTCGTTCTATCGATCATATTAGCATAATATGGTTAATAATATGAGTTAGGTTGATAATAATAAGAGTAATGAGTATACTAATTGTATTTCTATCGATCATATCTGTATAACATGGTTAATAATATGAGTTAGATCGATAATAATAGGAGAAATGAGTATAGTAAATGTCGTGCTGTCGATCATATCTGCATAATATGGTTAATAATATGAGTTAGATTGATAATAATAAGAGTAATGGGTATAGTAATTGTCGTTCTATCGATCATATAAGCCTAATATGGCTAATAATATGAGTTAGGCTGATAATAATAAGAGTAATAAGTATAGTAATTGTCGTGCTATCGATCATAGATGCATAATGTGGTTATTAATATGAGCTGGATTGATAACAGTGAGTGTAATAAGTATGGTAATTGTCGTTCTGTCGATCATATAAGCATAATATGGCTAATAATATGAGTTAGGTTGATAATAATAAGAGTAATAAGTATAGTAATTGTCGTTCTATCGATCATATTAGCATAATATGGTTAATAATATGAGTTAGATTGATAATAATAAGAGTAATGAGTATAGTAATTGTCGTTCTATCGATCATATAAGCATAATATGGCTAATAATATGAGTTAGGCTGATATTAATAAGAGTAATAAGTATAGTACTTGTCGTTCTATTGATCATATTTGCGTAATATGGTTAATAATCTGAGTTAGATTGATAACAGTGAGTGTAATAAGTATAGTAATTGTCGTTCTCTCGATCATATAAGCCTAATATGGCTAATAATATGAGTTAGGCTGATAATAATAAGAGTAATAAGTATAGTAATTGTCGTTCTATCGATCATATTTGCATAATATGGTTAATAATATGAGCTAGATTGATAACAGTGAGTGTAATAAGTACAGTAATTGTCGTTCTGTCGATCATATAAGCATAATATAGCTAATAATATGAGTTAGATTGATAATAATAAGAGTAATAAATATAGTAATTGTCGTTCTATCGATCATATCTGCATAATATGGTTAATAATATGAGTTAGATTGATAATAGTGAGTGTAATAAGTATAGTAGTTGTCGTTCTGTCGATCATATAAGCATAATATGGCTAATAATATGAGTTAGGTTGATAATAATAAGAGTAATGAGTATAGTAATTGTCGTTCTATCGATCATATTAGCATAATATGGTTAATAATATGAGTTAGATTGATAATAATAAGAGTAATGAGTATAGTAATTATCGTTCTATCGATCATATAAGCATAATATGGCTAATAATATGAGTTAGGCTGATAATATTAAGAGTAATAAGTATAGTAATTGTCGTGCTATCGATCATATTTGCATAATATGGTTAATAATATGAGCTGGATTGATAACAGTGAGTGTAATAAGTATAGTAATTGTCGTTCTGTCGATCATATAAGCATAATATGGCTAATAATATGAGTTAGATTGATAATAATAAGAGTAATAAGTATAGTAATTGTCGTTCTATCGATCATATTAGCATAATATGGTTAATAATATGAGTTAGATTGATAATAATAAGAGCAATAACTATAGTACTTGTCGTTCTATTGATCATATTTGCGTAATATGGTTAATAATATGAGTTAGATTGATAACAGTGAGTGTAATAAGTATAGTAATTGTCGTTCTCTCGATCATATAAGCCTAATATGGCTAATAATATGAGTTAGGCTGATAATAATAAGAGTAATAAGTATAGTAATTGTCGTGCTATCGATCATATCTGCATAATATGGTTAATACTATGAGTTAGATTGATAATAATAAGAGTAATGAGTATAGTAATTATCGTTCTATCGATCATATAAGCCTAATATGGCTAATAATATGAGTTAGGCTGATATTAATAAGAGTAATAAGTATAGTAATTGTCGTTCTATCGATCATATTTGCATAATATGGTTAATAATATGAGTTAGATTGATAATAATAAGAGTAATGAGTATAGTAATTGTCGTTCTATCGATCATATAAGCACAACATGGCTAATAATATGAGTTAGGCTGATAATAATAAGAGCAATAACTATAGTAATTGTCGTTCTATCGATCATATTTGCATAATATGGTTAATAATATGAGCTAGATTGATAACAGTGAGTGTAATAAGTATAGTAATTGTCGTTCTGTCGATCATATAAGCATAATATAGCTAATAATATGAGTTAGATTGATAATAATAAGAGTAATGAGTATACTAATTGTAGTTCTATCGATCATATCTGTATAACATGGTTAATAATATGAGTTAGATCGATAATAATAAGAGAAATGAGTATAGTAAATGTCGTGCTGTCGATCATATCTGCATAATATGGTTAATAATATGGGTTAGATTGATAATAGTGAGTGTAATAAGTATAGTAGTTGTCGTTCTATCGATCATATTAGCATAATATGGTTAATAATATGAGTTAGATTGATAATAATAAGAGTAATGAGTATAGTAATTGTCGTGCTATGGATCATATCTGCATAATATGGTTAATAATATGAGTTAGATTGATAATAATAAGAGTAATGAGTATAGTAATTGTCGTTCTATCGATCATATAAGCCTAATATGGCTAATAATATGAGTTAGGCTGATAATAATAAGAGTAATAAGTATAGTAATTGTCGTGCTATCGATCATATTTGCATAATATGGTTAATAATATGAGCTGGATTGATAACAGTGAGTGTAATAAGTATAGTAATTGTCGTTCTGTCGATCATATAAGCATAATATGGCTAATAATATGAGTTAGGTTGATAATAATAAGAGTAATAAGTATAGTAATTGTCGTTCTATCGATCATATTAGCATAATATGGTTAATAATATGAGTTAGATTGATAATAATAAGAGTAATGAGTATAGTAATTGTCGTTCTATCGATCATATAAGCATAATATGGCTAATAATATGAGTTAGGCTGATATTAATAAGAGTAATAAGTATAGTACTTGTCGTTCTATTGATCATATTTGCGTAATATGGTTAATAATCTGAGTTAGATTGATAACAGTGAGTGTAATAAGTATAGTAATTGTCGTTCTCTCGATCATATAAGCCTAATATGGCTAATAATATGAGTTAGGCTGATAATAATAAGAGTAATAAGTATAGTAATTGTCGTTCTATCGATCATATTTGCATAATATGGTTAATAATATGAGCTAGATTGATAACAGTGAGTGTAATAAGTACAGTAATTGTCGTACTGTCGATCATATAAGCATAATATGGCTAATAATATGAGTTAGGTTGATAATAATAAGAGTAATAAGTATAGTAATTGTCGTTCTATCGATCATATAAGCATAATATGGCTAATAATATGAGTTAGATTGATAATAATAGGAGTAATGAGTATGCTAATTGTAGTTCTATCGATCATATCTGCATAATATTGTTAATAATATGAGTTAGATTGATAATAATAAGAGTAATAAGTATAGTAAATGTCCTGCTATCGATCATACCTGCATAACGTGGTTAATAATATGAGTTAGATCGATAATAATAAGAGAAATGAGTATAGTGAATGTCGTGCTGTCGATCATATCTGCATAATATGGTTAATAATATGGGTTAGATTGATAATAGTGAGTGTAATAAGTATAGTAGTTGTCGTTCTATCGATCATATTAGCATAATATGGTTAATAATATGAGTTAGGTTGATAATAATAAGAGTAATGAGTATACTAATTGTAGTTCTATCGATCATATCTGCATAACATGGTTAATAATATGAGTTAGATCGATAATAATAGGAGAAATGAGTATAGTAAATGTCGTGCTGTCGATCATATCTGCATAATATGGTTAATAATATGGGTTAGATTGATAGTAGTGAGTGTAATAAGTATAGTAGTTGTCGTTCTATCGATCATATTAGCATAATATGGTTAATAGTATGAGTTAGATTGATAATAATAAGAGTAATGAGTATAGTAATTGTCGTTCTATCGATCATATAAGCACAACATGGCTAATAATATGAGTTAGGCTGATAATAATAAGAGCAATAACTATAGTAATTGTCGTTCTATCGATCATATTTGCATAATATGGTTAATAATATGAGCTAGATTGATAACAGTGAGTGTAATAAGTATAGTAATTGTCGTTCTGTCGATCATATAAGCATAATATAGCTAATAATATGAGTTAGATTGATAATAATAAGAGTAATAAATATAGTAATTGTCGTTCTATCGATCATATCTGCATAATATGGTTAATAATATGAGTTAGATTGATAATAGCGAGTGTAATAAGTATAGTAATTGTCGTTCTATCGATCATATTAGCATAATATGGTTAATAATATGAGTTAGGTTGATAATAATAAGAGTAATGAGTATACTAATTGTATTTCTATCGATCATATCTGTATAACATGGTTAATAATATGAGTTAGATCGATAATAATAAGAGAAATGAGTATAGTAAATGTCGTGCTGTCAATCATATCTGCATAATATGGTTAATAATATGAGTTAGATTGATAATAATAAGAGTAATGGGTATAGTAATTGTCGTTCTATCGATCATATAAGCCTAATATGGCTAATAATATGAGTTAGGCTGATAATAATAAGAGTAATAAGTATAGTAATTGTCGTGCTATCGATCATAGATGCATAATGTGGTTATTAATATGAGCTGGATTGATAACAGTGAGTGTAATAAGTATGGTAATTGTCGTTCTGTCGATCATATAAGCATAATATGGCTAATAATATGAGTTAGGTTGATAATAATAAGAGTAATAAGTATAGTAATTGTCGTTCTATCGATCATATTAGCATAATATGGTTAATAATATGAGTTAGATTGATAATAATAAGAGTAATGAGTATAGTAATTGTCGTTCTATCGATCATATAAGCATAATATGGCTAATAATATGAGTTAGGCTGATATTAATAAGAGTAATAAGTATAGTACTTGTCGTTCTATTGATCATATTTGCGTAATATGGTTAATAATATGAGCTGGATTGATAACAGTGAGTGTAATAAGTATAGTAATTGTCGTTCTGTCGATCATATAAGCATAATATGGCTAATAATATGAGTTAGGTTGATAATAATAAGAGTAATAAGTATAGTAATTGTCGTTCTATCGATCATATTAGCATAATATGGTTAATAATATGAGTTAGATTGATAATAATAAGAGTAATGAGTATAGTAATTGTCGTTCTATCGATCATATAAGCATAATATGGCTAATAATATGAGTTAGGCTGATATTAATAAGAGTAATAAGTATAGTACTTGTCGTTCTATTGATCATATTTGCGTAATATGGTTAATAATCTGAGTTAGATTGATAACAGTGAGTGTAATAAGTATAGTAATTGTCGTTCTCTCGATCATATAAGCCTAATATGGCTAATAATATGAGTTAGGCTGATAATAATAAGAGTAATAAGTATAGTAATTGTCGTTCTATCGATCATATTTGCATAATATGGTTAATAATATGAGCTAGATTGATAACAGTGAGTGTAATAAGTACAGTAATTGTCGTACTGTCGATCATATAAGCATAATATGGCTAATAATATGAGTTAGGTTGATAATAATAAGAGTAATAAGTATAGTAATTGTCGTTCTATCGATCATATAAGCATAATATGGCTAATAATATGAGTTAGATTGATAATAATAGGAGTAATGAGTATGCTAATTGTAGTTCTATCGATCATATCTGCATAATATTGTTAATAATATGAGTTAGATTGATAATAATAAGAGTAATAAGTATAGTAAATGTCCTGCTATCGATCATACCTGCATAACGTGGTTAATAATATGAGTTAGATCGATAATAATAAGAGAAATGAGTATAGTGAATGTCGTGCTGTCGATCATATCTGCATAATATGGTTAATAATATGGGTTAGATTGATAATAGTGAGTGTAATAAGTATAGTAGTTGTCGTTCTATCGATCATATTAGCATAATATGGTTAATAATATGAGTTAGGTTGATAATAATAAGAGTAATGAGTATACTAATTGTAGTTCTATCGATCATATCTGCATAACATGGTTAATAATATGAGTTAGATCGATAATAATAGGAGAAATGAGTATAGTAAATGTCGTGCTGTCGATCATATCTGCATAATATGGTTAATAATATGGGTTAGATTGATAGTAGTGAGTGTAATAAGTATAGTAGTTGTCGTTCTATCGATCATATTAGCATAATATGGTTAATAGTATGAGTTAGATTGATAATAATAAGAGTAATGAGTATAGTAATTGTCGTTCTATCGATCATATAAGCACAACATGGCTAATAATATGAGTTAGGCTGATAATAATAAGAGCAATAAATATAGTAATTGTCGTTCTATCGATCATATTTGCATAATATGGTTAATAATATGAGCTAGATTGATAACAGTGAGTGTAATAAGTATAGTAATTGTCGTTCTGTCGATCATATAAGCATAATATAGCTAATAATATGAGTTAGATTGATAATAATAAGAGTAATAAATATAGTAATTGTCGTTCTATCGATCATATCTGCATAATATGGTTAATAATATGAGTTAGATTGATAATAGCGAGTGTAATAAGTATAGTAATTGTCGTTCTATCGATCATATTAGCATAATATGGTTAATAATATGAGTTAGGTTGATAATAATAAGAGTAATGAGTATACTAATTGTATTTCTATCGATCATATCTGTATAACATGGTTAATAATATGAGTTAGATCGATAATAATAAGAGAAATGAGTATAGTAAATGTCGTGCTGTCAATCATATCTGCATAATATGGTTAATAATATGAGTTAGATTGATAATAATAAGAGTAATGGGTATAGTAATTGTCGTTCTATCGATCATATAAGCCTAATATGGCTAATAATATGAGTTAGGCTGATAATAATAAGAGTAATAAGTATAGTAATTGTCGTTCTATCGATCATATTTGCATAATATGGTTAATAATATGAGCTAGATTGATAACAGTGAGTGTAATAAGTACAGTAATTGTCGTTCTGTCGATCATATAAGCATAATATAGCTAATAATATGAGTTAGATTGATAATAATAAGAGTAATAAATATAGTAATTGTCGTTCTATCGATCATATCTGCATAATATGGTTAATAATATGAGTTAGATTGATAATAGTGAGTGTAATAAGTATAGTAGTTGTCGTTCTGTCGATCATATAAGCATAATATGGCTAATAATATGAGTTAGGTTGATAATAATAAGAGTAATGAGTATAGTAATTGTCGTTCTATCGATCATATTAGCATAATATGGTTAATAATATGAGTTAGATTGATAATAATAAGAGTAATGAGTATAGTAATTATCGTTCTATCGATCATATAAGCATAATATGGCTAATAATATGAGTTAGGCTGATAATATTAAGAGTAATAAGTATAGTAATTGTCGTGCTATCGATCATATTTGCATAATATGGTTAATAATATGAGCTGGATTGATAACAGTGAGTGTAATAAGTATAGTAATTGTCGTTCTGTCGATCATATAAGCATAATATGGCTAATAATATGAGTTAGATTGATAATAATAAGAGTAATAAGTATAGTAATTGTCGTTCTATCGATCATATTAGCATAATATGGTTAATAATATGAGTTAGATTGATAATAATAAGAGCAATAACTATAGTACTTGTCGTTCTATTGATCATATTTGCGTAATATGGTTAATAATATGAGTTAGATTGATAACAGTGAGTGTAATAAGTATAGTAATTGTCGTTCTCTCGATCATATAAGCCTAATATGGCTAATAATATGAGTTAGGCTGATAATAATAAGAGTAATAAGTATAGTAATTGTCGTGCTATCGATCATATCTGCATAATATGGTTAATACTATGAGTTAGATTGATAATAATAAGAGTAATGAGTATAGTAATTATCGTTCTATCGATCATATAAGCCTAATATGGCTAATAATATGAGTTAGGCTGATATTAATAAGAGTAATAAGTATAGTAATTGTCGTTCTATCGATCATATTTGCATAATATGGTTAATAATATGAGTTAGATTGATAATAATAAGAGTAATGAGTATAGTAATTGTCGTTCTATCGATCATATAAGCACAACATGGCTAATAATATGAGTTAGGCTGATAATAATAAGAGCAATAACTATAGTAATTGTCGTTCTATCGATCATATTTGCATAATATGGTTAATAATATGAGCTAGATTGATAACAGTGAGTGTAATAAGTATAGTAATTGTCGTTCTGTCGATCATATAAGCATAATATAGCTAATAATATGAGTTAGATTGATAATAATAAGAGTAATGAGTATACTAATTGTAGTTCTATCGATCATATCTGTATAACATGGTTAATAATATGAGTTAGATCGATAATAATAAGAGAAATGAGTATAGTAAATTGTCGTGCTGTCGATCATATCTGCATAATATGGTTAATAATATGGGTTAGATTGATAATAGTGAGTGTAATAAGTATAGTAGTTGTCGTTCTATCGATCATATTAGCATAATATGGTTAATAATATGAGTTAGATTGATAATAATAAGAGTAATGAGTATAGTAATTGTCGTGCTATGGATCATATCTGCATAATATGGTTAATAATATGAGTTAGATTGATAATAATAAGAGTAATGAGTATAGTAATTGTCGTTCTATCGATCATATAAGCCTAATATGGCTAATAATATGAGTTAGGCTGATAATAATAAGAGTAATAAGTATAGTAATTGTCGTGCTATCGATCATATTTGCATAATATGGTTAATAATATGAGCTGGATTGATAACAGTGAGTGTAATAAGTATAGTAATTGTCGTTCTGTCGATCATATAAGCATAATATGGCTAATAATATGAGTTAGGTTGATAATAATAAGAGTAATAAGTATAGTAATTGTCGTTCTATCGATCATATTAGCATAATATGGTTAATAATATGAGTTAGATTGATAATAATAAGAGTAATGAGTATAGTAATTGTCGTTCTATCGATCATATAAGCATAATATGGCTAATAATATGAGTTAGGCTGATATTAATAAGAGTAATAAGTATAGTACTTGTCGTTCTATTGATCATATTTGCGTAATATGGTTAATAATCTGAGTTAGATTGATAACAGTGAGTGTAATAAGTATAGTAATTGTCGTTCTCTCGATCATATAAGCCTAATATGGCTAATAATATGAGTTAGGCTGATAATAATAAGAGTAATAAGTATAGTAATTGTCGTTCTATCGATCATATTTGCATAATATGGTTAATAATATGAGCTAGATTGATAACAGTGAGTGTAATAAGTACAGTAATTGTCGTACTGTCGATCATATAAGCATAATATGGCTAATAATATGAGTTAGGTTGATAATAATAAGAGTAATAAGTATAGTAATTGTCGTTCTATCGATCATATAAGCATAATATGGCTAATAATATGAGTTAGATTGATAATAATAGGAGTAATGAGTATGCTAATTGTAGTTCTATCGATCATATCTGCATAATATTGTTAATAATATGAGTTAGATTGATAATAATAAGAGTAATAAGTATAGTAAATGTCCTGCTATCGATCATACCTGCATAACGTGGTTAATAATATGAGTTAGATCGATAATAATAAGAGAAATGAGTATAGTGAATGTCGTGCTGTCGATCATATCTGCATAATATGGTTAATAATATGGGTTAGATTGATAATAGTGAGTGTAATAAGTATAGTAGTTGTCGTTCTATCGATCATATTAGCATAATATGGTTAATAATATGAGTTAGGTTGATAATAATAAGAGTAATGAGTATACTAATTGTAGTTCTATCGATCATATCTGCATAACATGGTTAATAATATGAGTTAGATCGATAATAATAGGAGAAATGAGTATAGTAAATGTCGTGCTGTCGATCATATCTGCATAATATGGTTAATAATATGGGTTAGATTGATAGTAGTGAGTGTAATAAGTATAGTAGTTGTCGTTCTATCGATCATATTAGCATAATATGGTTAATAATATGAGTTAGATTGATAATAATAAGAGTAATGAGTATAGTAATTGTCGTTCTATCGATCATATAAGCATAATATGGCTAATAATATGAGTTAGGCTGATATTAATAAGAGTAATAAGTATAGTACTTGTCGTTCTATTGATCATATTTGCGTAATATGGTTAATAATCTGAGTTAGATTGATAACAGTGAGTGTAATAAGTATAGTAATTGTCGTTCTCTCGATCATATAAGCCTAATATGGCTAATAATATGAGTTAGGCTGATAATAATAAGAGTAATAAGTATAGTAATTGTCGTTCTATCGATCATATTTGCATAATATGGTTAATAATATGAGCTAGATTGATAACAGTGAGTGTAATAAGTACAGTAATTGTCGTTCTGTCGATCATATAAGCATAATATAGCTAATAATATGAGTTAGATTGATAATAATAAGAGTAATAAATATAGTAATTGTCGTTCTATCGATCATATTTGCATAATATGGTTAATAATATGAGCTAGATTGATAACAGTGAGTGTAATAAGTACAGTAATTGTCGTTCTGTCGATCATATAAGCATAATATAGCTAATAATATGAGTTAGATTGATAATAATAAGAGTAATAAATATAGTAATTGTCGTTCTATCGATCATATCTGCATAATATGGTTAATAATATGAGTTAGATTGATAATAGTGAGTGTAATAAGTATAGTAGTTGTCGTTCTGTCGATCATATAAGCATAATATGGCTAATAATATGAGTTAGGTTGATAATAATAAGAGTAATGAGTATAGTAATTGTCGTTCTATCGATCATATTAGCATAATATGGTTAATAATATGAGTTAGATTGATAATAATAAGAGTAATGAGTATAGTAATTATCGTTCTATCGATCATATAAGCATAATATGGCTAATAATATGAGTTAGGCTGATAATATTAAGAGTAATAAGTATAGTAATTGTCGTGCTATCGATCATATTTGCATAATATGGTTAATAATATGAGCTGGATTGATAACAGTGAGTGTAATAAGTATAGTAATTGTCGTTCTGTCGATCATATAAGCATAATATGGCTAATAATATGAGTTAGATTGATAATAATAAGAGTAATAAGTATAGTAATTGTCGTTCTATCGATCATATTAGCATAATATGGTTAATAATATGAGTTAGATTGATAATAATAAGAGCAATAACTATAGTACTTGTCGTTCTATTGATCATATTTGCGTAATATGGTTAATAATATGAGTTAGATTGATAACAGTGAGTGTAATAAGTATAGTAATTGTCGTTCTCTCGATCATATAAGCCTAATATGGCTAATAATATGAGTTAGGCTGATAATAATAAGAGTAATAAGTATAGTAATTGTCGTGCTATCGATCATATCTGCATAATATGGTTAATACTATGAGTTAGATTGATAATAATAAGAGTAATGAGTATAGTAATTATCGTTCTATCGATCATATAAGCCTAATATGGCTAATAATATGAGTTAGGCTGATATTAATAAGAGTAATAAGTATAGTAATTGTCGTTCTATCGATCATATTTGCATAATATGGTTAATAATATGAGTTAGATTGATAATAATAAGAGTAATGAGTATAGTAATTGTCGTTCTATCGATCATATAAGCACAACATGGCTAATAATATGAGTTAGGCTGATAATAATAAGAGCAATAACTATAGTAATTGTCGTTCTATCGATCATATTTGCATAATATGGTTAATAATATGAGCTAGATTGATAACAGTGAGTGTAATAAGTATAGTAATTGTCGTTCTGTCGATCATATAAGCATAATATAGCTAATAATATGAGTTAGATTGATAATAATAAGAGTAATGAGTATACTAATTGTAGTTCTATCGATCATATCTGTATAACATGGTTAATAATATGAGTTAGATCGATAATAATAAGAGAAATGAGTATAGTAAATGTCGTGCTGTCGATCATATCTGCATAATATGGTTAATAATATGGGTTAGATTGATAATAGTGAGTGTAATAAGTATAGTAGTTGTCGTTCTATCGATCATATTAGCATAATATGGTTAATAATATGAGTTAGATTGATAATAATAAGAGTAATGAGTATAGTAATTGTCGTGCTATGGATCATATCTGCATAATATGGTTAATAATATGAGTTAGATTGATAATAATAAGAGTAATGAGTATAGTAATTGTCGTTCTATCGATCATATAAGCCTAATATGGCTAATAATATGAGTTAGGCTGATAATAATAAGAGTAATAAGTATAGTAATTGTCGTGCTATCGATCATATTTGCATAATATGGTTAATAATATGAGCTGGATTGATAACAGTGAGTGTAATAAGTATAGTAATTGTCGTTCTGTCGATCATATAAGCATAATATGGCTAATAATATGAGTTAGGTTGATAATAATAAGAGTAATAAGTATAGTAATTGTCGTTCTATCGATCATATTAGCATAATATGGTTAATAATATGAGTTAGATTGATAATAATAAGAGTAATGAGTATAGTAATTGTCGTTCTATCGATCATATAAGCATAATATGGCTAATAATATGAGTTAGGCTGATATTAATAAGAGTAATAAGTATAGTACTTGTCGTTCTATTGATCATATTTGCGTAATATGGTTAATAATCTGAGTTAGATTGATAACAGTGAGTGTAATAAGTATAGTAATTGTCGTTCTCTCGATCATATAAGCCTAATATGGCTAATAATATGAGTTAGGCTGATAATAATAAGAGTAATAAGTATAGTAATTGTCGTTCTATCGATCATATTTGCATAATATGGTTAATAATATGAGCTAGATTGATAACAGTGAGTGTAATAAGTACAGTAATTGTCGTACTGTCGATCATATAAGCATAATATGGCTAATAATATGAGTTAGGTTGATAATAATAAGAGTAATAAGTATAGTAATTGTCGTTCTATCGATCATATAAGCATAATATGGCTAATAATATGAGTTAGATTGATAATAATAGGAGTAATGAGTATGCTAATTGTAGTTCTATCGATCATATCTGCATAATATTGTTAATAATATGAGTTAGATTGATAATAATAAGAGTAATAAGTATAGTAAATGTCCTGCTATCGATCATACCTGCATAACGTGGTTAATAATATGAGTTAGATCGATAATAATAAGAGAAATGAGTATAGTGAATGTCGTGCTGTCGATCATATCTGCATAATATGGTTAATAATATGGGTTAGATTGATAATAGTGAGTGTAATAAGTATAGTAGTTGTCGTTCTATCGATCATATTAGCATAATATGGTTAATAATATGAGTTAGGTTGATAATAATAAGAGTAATGAGTATACTAATTGTAGTTCTATCGATCATATCTGCATAACATGGTTAATAATATGAGTTAGATCGATAATAATAGGAGAAATGAGTATAGTAAATGTCGTGCTGTCGATCATATCTGCATAATATGGTTAATAATATGGGTTAGATTGATAGTAGTGAGTGTAATAAGTATAGTAGTTGTCGTTCTATCGATCATATTAGCATAATATGGTTAATAATATGAGTTAGATTGATAATAATAAGAGTAATGAGTATAGTAATTGTCGTTCTATCGATCATATAAGCATAATATGGCTAATAATATGAGTTAGGCTGATATTAATAAGAGTAATAAGTATAGTACTTGTCGTTCTATTGATCATATTTGCGTAATATGGTTAATAATCTGAGTTAGATTGATAACAGTGAGTGTAATAAGTATAGTAATTGTCGTTCTCTCGATCATATAAGCCTAATATGGCTAATAATATGAGTTAGGCTGATAATAATAAGAGTAATAAGTATAGTAATTGTCGTTCTATCGATCATATTTGCATAATATGGTTAATAATATGAGCTAGATTGATAACAGTGAGTGTAATAAGTACAGTAATTGTCGTTCTGTCGATCATATAAGCATAATATAGCTAATAATATGAGTTAGATTGATAATAATAAGAGTAATAAATATAGTAATTGTCGTTCTATCGATCATATTTGCATAATATGGTTAATAGTATGAGTTAGATTGATAACAGTGAGTGTAATAAGTATAGTAATTGTCGTTCTGTCGATCATATAAGCATAATATGGCTAATAATATGAGTTAGGTTGATAATAATAAGAGTAATAAGTATAGTAATTGTCGTTCTATCGATCATATAAGCATAATATGGCTAATAATATGAGTTAGATTGATAATAATAGGAGTAATGAGTATGCTAATTGTAGTTCTATCGATCATATCTGCATAATATTGTTAATAATATGAGTTAGATTGATAATAATAAGAGTAATAAGTATAGTAAATGTCCTGCTATCGATCATACCTGCATAACGTGGTTAATAATATGAGTTAGATCGATAATAATAAGAGAAATGAGTATAGTGAATGTCGTGCTGTCGATCATATCTGCATAATATGGTTAATAATATGGGTTAGATTGATAATAGTGAGTGTAATAAGTATAGTAGTTGTCGTTCTATCGATCATATTAGCATAATATGGTTAATAATATGAGTTAGGTTGATAATAATAAGAGTAATGAGTATACTAATTGTAGTTCTATCGATCATATCTGCATAACATGGTTAATAATATGAGTTAGATCGATAATAATAGGAGAAATGAGTATAGTAAATGTCGTGCTGTCGATCATATCTGCATAATATGGTTAATAATATGGATTAGATTGATAGTAGTGAGTGTAATAAGTATAGTAGTTGTCGTTCTATCGATCATATTAGCATAATATGGTTAATAGTATGAGTTAGATTGATAATAATAAGAGTAATGAGTATAGTAATTGTCGTTCTATCGATCATATAAGCACAACATGGCTAATAATATGAGTTAGGCTGATAATAATAAGAGCAATAACTATAGTAATTGTCGTTCTATCGATCATATTTGCATAATATGGTTAATAATATGAGCTAGATTGATAACAGTGAGTGTAATAAGTATAGTAATTGTCGTTCTGTCGATCATATAAGCATAATATAGCTAATAATATGAGTTAGATTGATAATAATAAGAGTAATAAATATAGTAATTGTCGTTCTATCGATCATATCTGCATAATATGGTTAATAATATGAGTTAGATTGATAATAGCGAGTGTAATAAGTATAGTAATTGTCGTTCTATCGATCATATTAGCATAATATGGTTAATAATATGAGTTAGGTTGATAATAATAAGAGTAATGAGTATACTAATTGTATTTCTATCGATCATATCTGTATAACATGGTTAATAATATGAGTTAGATCGATAATAATAAGAGAAATGAGTATAGTAAATGTCGTGCTGTCAATCATATCTGCATAATATGGTTAATAATATGAGTTAGATTGATAATAATAAGAGTAATGGGTATAGTAATTGTCGTTCTATCGATCATATAAGCCTAATATGGCTAATAATATGAGTTAGGCTGATAATAATAAGAGTAATAAGTATAGTAATTGTCGTGCTATCGATCATAGATGCATAATGTGGTTATTAATATGAGCTGGATTGATAACAGTGAGTGTAATAAGTATGGTAATTGTCGTTCTGTCGATCATATAAGCATAATATGGCTAATAATATGAGTTAGGTTGATAATAATAAGAGTAATAAGTATAGTAATTGTCGTTCTATCGATCATATTAGCATAATATGGTTAATAATATGAGTTAGATTGATAATAATAAGAGTAATGAGTATAGTAATTGTCGTTCTATCGATCATATAAGCATAATATGGCTAATAATATGAGTTAGGCTGATAATATTAAGAGTAATAAGTATAGTAATTGTCGTGCTATCGATCATATTTGCATAATATGGTTAATAATATGAGCTGGATTGATAACAGTGAGTGTAATAAGTATAGTAATTGTCGTTCTGTCGATCATATAAGCATAATATGGCTAATAATATGAGTTAGGTTGATAATAATAAGAGTAATAAGTATAGTAATTGTCGTTCTATCGATCATATTAGCATAATATGGTTAATAATATGAGTTAGATTGATAATAATAAGAGTAATGAGTATAGTAATTGTCGTTCTATCGATCATATAAGCATAATATGGCTAATAATATGAGTTAGGCTGATATTAATAAGAGTAATAAGTATAGTACTTGTCGTTCTATTGATCATATTTGCGTAATATGGTTAATAATCTGAGTTAGATTGATAACAGTGAGTGTAATAAGTATAGTAATTGTCGTTCTCTCGATCATATAAGCCTAATATGGCTAATAATATGAGTTAGGCTGATAATAATAAGAGTAATATGTATAGTAATTGTCGTTCTATCGATCATATTTGCATAATATGGTTAATAATATGAGCTAGATTGATAACAGTGAGTGTAATAAGTACAGTAATTGTCGTTCTGTCGATCATATAAGCATAATATAGCTAATAATATGAGTTAGATTGATAATAATAAGAGTAATAAATATAGTAATTGTCGTTCTATCGATCATATCTGCATAATATGGTTAATAATATGAATTAGATTGATAATAGCGAGTGTAATAAGTATAGTAATTGTCGTTCTATCGATCATATTACCATAATATGGTTAATCATATGAGTTAGGTTGATAATAATAAGAGTAATGAGTATACTAATTGTAGTTCTATCGATCATATCTGTATAACATGGTTAATAATATGAGTTAGATCGATAATAATAAGAGAAATGAGTATAGTAAATGTCGTGCTGTCGATCATATCTGCATAATATGGTTAATAATATGGGTTAGATTGATAATAGTGAGTGTAATAAGTATAGTAGTTGTCGTTCTATCGATCATATTAGCATAATATGGTTAATAATTTGAGTTAGATTGATAATAATAAGAGTAATGAGTATAGTAATTGTCGTTCTATCGATCATATAAGCATAATATGGCTAATAATATGAGTTAGGCTGATAATATTAAGAGTAATAAGTATAGTAATTGTCGTGCTATCGATCATATTTGCATAATATGGTTAATAATATGAGCTGGATTGATAACAGTGAGTGTAATAAGTATAGTAATTGTCGTTCTGTCGATCATATAAGCATAATATGGCTAATAATATGAGTTAGATTGATAATAATAAGAGTAATAAGTATAGTAATTGACGTTCTATCGATCATATTAGCATAATATGGTTAATAATATGAGTTAGATTGATAATAATAAGAGCAATAACTATAGTACTTGTCGTTCTATTGATCATATTTGCGTAATATGGTTAATAATATGAGTTAGATTGATAACAGTGAGTGTAATAAGTATAGTAATTGTCGTTCTCTCGATCATATAAGCCTAATATGGCTAATAATATGAGTTAGGCTGATAATAATAAGAGTAATAAGTATAGTAATTGTCGTGCTATCGATCATATCTGCATAATATGGTTAATACTATGAGTTAGATTGATAATAATAAGAGTAATGAGTATAGTAATTATCGTTCTATCGATCATATAAGCCTAATATGGCTAATAATATGAGTTAGGCTGATATTAATAAGAGTAATAAGTATAGTAATTGTCGTTCTATCGATCATATTTGCATAATATGGTTAATAATATGAGTTAGATTGATAATAATAAGAGTAATGAGTATAGTAATTGTCGTTCTATCGATCATATAAGCACAACATGGCTAATAATATGAGTTAGGCTGATAATAATAAGAGCAATAACTATAGTAATTGTCGTTCTATCGATCATATTTGCATAATATGGTTAATAATATGAGCTAGATTGATAACAGTGAGTGTAATAAGTATAGTAATTGTCGTTCTGTCGATCATATAAGCATAATATAGCTAATAATATGAGTTAGATTGATAATAATAAGAGTAATGAGTATACTAATTGTAGTTCTATCGATCATATCTGTATAACATGGTTAATAATATGAGTTAGATCGATAATAATAAGAGAAATGAGTATAGTAAATGTCGTGCTGTCGATCATATCTGCATAATATGGTTAATAATATGGGTTAGATTGATAATAGTGAGTGTAATAAGTATAGTAGTTGTCGTTCTATCGATCATATTAGCATAATATGGTTAATAATATGAGTTAGATTGATAATAATAAGAGTAATGAGTATAGTAATTGTCGTGCTATGGATCATATCTGCATAATATGGTTAATAATATGAGTTAGATTGATAATAATAAGAGTAATGAGTATAGTAATTGTCGTTCTATCGATCATATAAGCCTAATATGGCTAATAATATGAGTTAGGCTGATAATAATAAGAGTAATAAGTACAGTAATTGTCGTGCTATCGATCATATTTGCATAATATGGTTAATAATATGAGCTGGATTGATAACAGTGAGTGTACTAAGTATAGTAATTGTCGTTCTGTCGATCATATAAGCATAATATGGCTAATAATATGAGTTAGGTTGATAATAATAAGAGTAATAAGTATAGTAATTGTCGTTCTATCGATCATATTAGCATAATATGGTTAATAATATGAGTTAGATTGATAATAATAAGAGTAATGAGTATAGTAATTGTCGTTCTATCGATCATATAAGCATAATATGGCTAATAATATGAGTTAGGCTGATATTAATAAGAGTAATAAGTATAGTACTTGTCGTTCTATTGATCATATTTGCGTAATATGGTTAATAATCTGAGTTAGATTGATAACAGTGAGTGTAATAAGTATAGTAATTGTCGTTCTCTCGATCATATAAGCCTAATATGGCTAATAATATGAGTTAGGCTGATAATAATAAGAGTAATAAGTATAGTAATTGTCGTTCTATCGATCATATTTGCATAATATGGTTAATAATATGAGCTAGATTGATAACAGTGAGTGTAATAAGTACAGTAATTGTCGTACTGTCGATCATATAAGCATAATATAGCTAATAATATGAGTTAGATTGATAATAATAAGAGTAATAAATATAGTAATTGTCGTTCTATCGATCATATCTGCATAATATGGTTAATAATATGAGTTAGATTGATAATAGCGAGTGTAATAAGTATAGTAATTGTCGTTCTATCGATCATATTACCATAATATGGTTAATCATATGAGTTAGGTTGATAATAATAAGAGTAATGAGTATACTAATTGTAGTTCTATCGATCATATCTGTATAACATGGTTAATAATATGAGTTAGATCGATAATAATAAGAGAAATGAGTATAGTAAATGTCGTGCTGTCGATCATATCTGCATAATATGGTTAATAATATGGGTTAGATTGATAATAGTGAGTGTAATAAGTATAGTAGTTGTCGTTCTATCGATCATATTAGCATAATATGGTTAATAATATGAGTTAGATTGATAATAATAAGAGTAATGAGTATAGTAATTGTCGTGCTATGGATCATATCTGCATAATATGGTTAATAATATGAGTTAGATTGATAATAATAAGAGTAATGAGTATAGTAATTGTCGTTCTATCGATCATATAAGCCTAATATGGCTAATAATATGAGTTAGGCTGATAATAATAAGAGTAATAAGTATAGTAATTGTCGTGCTATCGATCATAGCTGCATAATATGGTTAATGATATGAGTTAGATTGATAATAGTGAGTGTAATAAGTATAGTAATTGTCGTTCTGTCGATCATATAAGCATAATATGGCTAATAATATGAGTTAGGTTGATAATAATAAGAGTAATAAGTATAGTAATTGTCGTTCTATCGATCATATTAGCATAATATGGTTAATAATATGAGTTAGATTGATAATAATAAGAGTAATGAGTATAGTAATTGTCGTTCTATCGATCATATAAGCATAATATGGCTAATAATATGAGTTAGGCTGATAATATTAAGAGTAATAAGTATAGTAATTGTCGTGCTATCGATCATATTTGCATAATATGGTTAATAATATGAGCTGGATTGATAACAGTGAGTGTAATAAGTATAGTAATTGTCGTTCTGTCGATCATATAAGCATAATATGGCTAATAATATGAGTTAGGTTGATAATAATAAGAGTAATAAGTATAGTAATTGTAGTTCTATCGATCATATTAGCATAATATGGTTAATAATATGAGTTAGATTGATAATAATAAGAGTAATGAGTATAGTAATTGTCGTTCTATCGATCATATAAGCATAATATGGCTAATAATATGAGTTAGGCTGATATTAATAAGAGTAATAAGTATAGTACTTGTCGTTCTATTGATCATATTTGCGTAATATGGTTAATAATCTGAGTTAGATTGATAACAGTGAGTGTAATAAGTATAGTAATTGTCGTTGTCTCGATCATATATGCCTAATATGGCTAATAATATGAGTTAGGCTGATAATAATAAGAGTAATAAGTATAGTAATTGTCGTGCTATCGATCATATCTGCATAATATGGTTAATACTATGAGTTAGATTGATAATAATAAGAGTAGTGAGTATAGTAATTATCGTTCTATCGATCATATAAGCCTACTATGGCTAATAACATGAGTTAGGCTGATAATAATAAGAGTAATAAGTATAGTAATTGTCGTGCTATCGATCATAGCTGCATAATATGGTTAATGATATGAGTTAGATTGATAATAGTGAGTGTAATAAGTATAGTAATTGTCGTTCTGTCGATCATATAAGCATAATATGGCTAATAATATGAGTTAGGTTGATAATAATAAGAGTAATAAGTATAGTAATTGTCGTCCTATCGATCATATTAGCATAATATGGTTAATAATATGAGTTAGATTGATAATAATAAGAGTAATGAGTATAGTAATTGTCGTTCTATCGATCATATAAGCATAATATGGCTAATAATATGAGTTAGGCTGATATTAATAAGAGTAATAAGTATAGTAATTGTCGTTCTATCGATCATATCTGCATAATATGGTTAATACTATGAGTTAGATTGATAATAATAAGAGTAGTGAGTATAGTAATTATCGTTCTATCGATCATATAAGCCTACTATGGCTAATAATATGAGTTAGGCTGATAATAATAAGAGTAATAAGTATAGTAATTGTCGTGCTATCGATCATAGCTGCATAATATGGTTAATGATATGAGTTAGATTGATAACAGTGAGTGTAATAAGTATAGTAATTGTCGTTCTGTCGATCATATAAGCATAATATGGCTAATAATATGAGTTAGATTGATAATAATAAGAGTAATGAGTATAGTAATTGTCGTTCTATCGATCATATAAGCATAATATGGCTAATAATATGAGTTAGGCTGATATTAATAAGAGTAATAAGTATAGTAATTGTCGTTCTATCGATCATATTTGCATAATATGGTTAATAATATGAGTTAGATTGATAATAATAAGAGTAATGAGTATAGTAATTGTCGTTCTATCGATCATATAAGCACAACATGGCTAATAATATGAGTTAGGCTGATAATAATAAGAGCAATAACTATAGTAATTGTCGTTCTATCGATCATATTTGCATAATATGGTTAATAATATGAGCTAGATTGATAACAGTGAGTGTAATAAGTATAGTAATTGTCGTTCTGTCGATCATATAAGCATAATATAGCTAATAATATGAGTTAGATTGATAATAATAAGAGTAATGAGTATACTAATTGTAGTTCTATCGATCATATCTGTATAACATGGTTAATAATATGAGTTAGATCGATAATAATAAGAGAAATGAGTATAGTAAATGTCGTGCTGTCGATCATATCTGCATAATATGGTTAATAATATGGGTTAGATTGATAACAGTGAGTGTAATAAGTATAGTAATTGTCGTTCTCTCGATCATATATGCCTAATATGGCTAATAATATGAGTTAGGCTGATAATAATAAGAGTAATAAGTATAGTAATTGTCGTGCTATCGATCATATCTGCATAATATGGTTAATACTATGAGTTAGATTGATAATAATAAGAGTAGTGAGTATAGTAATTATCGTTCTATCGATCATATAAGCCTACTATGGCTAATAATATGAGTTAGGCTGATAATAATAAGAGTAATAAGTATAGTAATTGTCGTGCTATCGATCATAGCTGCATAATATGGTTAATGATATGAGTTAGATTGATAATAGTGAGTGTAATAAGTATAGTAATTGTCGTTCTGTCGATCATATAAGCATAATATGGCTAATAATATGAGTTAGGTTGATAATAATAAGAGTAATAAGTATAGTAATTGTCGTCCTATCGATCATATTAGCATAATATGGTTAATAATATGAGTTAGATTGATAATAATAAGAGTAATGAGTATAGTAATTGTCGTTCTATCGATCATATAAGCATAATATGGCTAATAATATGAGTTAGGCTGATATTAATAAGAGTAATAAGTATAGTAATTGTCGTTCTATCGATCATATCTGCATAATATGGTTAATACTATGAGTTAGATTGATAATAATAAGAGTAGTGAGTATAGTAATTATCGTTCTATCGATCATATAAGCCTACTATGGCTAATAATATGAGTTAGGCTGATAATAATAAGAGTAATAAGTATAGTAATTGTCGTGCTATCGATCATAGCTGCATAATATGGTTAATGATATGAGTTAGATTGATAATAGTGAGTGTAATAAGTATAGTAATTGTCGTTCTGTCGATCATATAAGCATAATATGGCTAATAATATGAGTTAGATTGATAATAATAAGAGTAATGAGTATAGTAATTGTCGTTCTATCGATCATATAAGCATAATATGGCTAATAATATGAGTTAGGCTGATATTAATAAGAGTAATAAGTATAGTACTTGTCGTTCTATTGATCTTATTTGCGTAATATGGTTAATAATATGAGTTAGATTGATAATAATAAGAGTAATGAGTATAGTAATTGTCGTTCTATCGATCATATAAGCACAACATGGCTAATAATATGAGTTAGGCTGATAATAATAAGAGCAATAACTATAGTAATTGTCGTTCTATCGATCATATTTGCATAATATGGTTAATAATATGAGCTAGATTGATAACAGTGAGTGTAATAAGTATAGTAATTGTCGTTCTGTCGATCATATAAGCATAATATAGCTAATAATATGAGTTAGATTGATAATAATAAGAGTAATGAGTATACTAATTGTAGTTCTATCGATCATATCTGTATAACATGGTTAATAATATGAGTTAGATCGATAATAATAAGAGAAATGAGTATAGTAAATGTCGTGCTGTCGATCATATCTGCATAATATGGTTAATAATATGGGTTAGATTGATAATAGTGAGTGTAATAAGTATAGTAGTTGTCGTTCTATCGATCATATTAGCATAATATGGTTAATAATTTGAGTTAGATTGATAATAATAAGAGTAATGAGTATAGTAATTGTCGTTCTATCGATCATATAAGCATAATATGGCTAATAATATGAGTTAGGCTGATAATATTAAGAGTAATAAGTATAGTAATTGTCGTGCTATCGATCATATTTGCATAATATGGTTAATAATATGAGCTGGATTGATAACAGTGAGTGTAATAAGTATAGTAATTATCGTTCTGTCGATCATATAAGCATAATATGGCTAATAATATGAGTTAGGTTGATAATAATAAGAGTAATAAGTATAGTAATTGTCGTTCTATCGATCATATTTGCATAATATGGTTAATAATATGAGTTAGATTGATAATAATAAGAGTAATGACTATAGTAATTGTCGTTCTATCGATCATATAAGCATAATATGGCTAATAATATGAGTTAGGCTGATATTAATAAGAGTAATAAGTATAGTACTTGTCGTTCTATTGATCATATTTGCGTAATATGGTTAATAATCTGAGTTAGATTGATAACAGTGAGTGTAATAAGTATAGTAATTGTCGTTCTCTCGATCATATAAGCCTAATATGGCTAATAATATGAGTTAGGCTGATAATAATAAGAGTAATAAGTATAGTAATTGTCGTGCTATCGATCATATCTGCATAATATGGTTAATACTATGAGTTAGATTGATAATAATAAGAGTAGTGAGTATAGTAATTATCGTTCTATCGATCATATAAGCCTAATATGGCTAATAATATGAGTTAGGCTGATATTAATAAGAGTAATAAGTATAGTAATTGTCGTTCTATCGATCATATTTGCATAATATGGTTAATAATATGAGTTAGATTGATAATAATAAGAGTAATGAGTATAGTAATTGTCGTTCTATCGATCATATAAGCACAACATGGCTAATAATATGAGTTAGGCTGATAATAATAAGAGCAATAACTATAGTAATTGTCGTTCTATCGATCATATTTGCATAATATGGTTAATAATATGAGCTAGATTGATAACAGTGAGTGTAATAAGTATAGTAATTGTCGTTCTGTCGATCATATAAGCATAATATAGCTAATAATATGAGTTAGATTGATAATAATAAGAGTAATGAGTATACTAATTGTAGTTCTATCGATCATATCTGTATAACATGGTTAATAATATGAGTTAGATCGATAATAATAAGAGAAATGAGTATAGTAAATGTCGTGCTGTCGGTCATATCTGCATAATATGGTTAATAATATGGGGTAGATTGATAATAGTGAGTGTAATAAGTATAGTAGTTGTCGTTCTATCGATCATATTAGCATAATATGGTTAATAATTTGAGTTAGATTGATAATAATAAGAGTAATGAGTATAGTAATTGTCGTTCTATCGATCATATAAGCATAATATGGCTAATAATATGAGTTAGGCTGATAATATTAAGAGTAATAAGTATAGTAATTGTCGTGCTATCGATCATATTTGCATAATATGGTTAATAATATGAGCTGGATTGATAACAGTGAGTGTAATAAGTATAGTAATTGTCGTTCTGTCGATCATATTAGCATAATATGGTTAATAATATGAGTTAGATTGATAATAATAAGAGTAATGAGTATAGTAATTGTCGTTCTATCGATCATATAAGCACAACATAGCTAATAATATGAGTTAGGCTGATAATAATAAGAGCAATAACTATAGTAATTGTCGTTCTATCGATCATATTTGCATAATATGGTTAATAATATGAGCTAGATTGATAACAGTGAGTGTAATAAGTATAGTAATTGTCGTTCTGTCGATCATATAAGCATAATATGGCTAATAATATGAGTTAGGCTGATAATAATAAGAGTAATAAGTATAGTAATTGTCGTGCTATCGATCATAGCTGCATAATATGGTTAATGATATGAGTTAGATTGATAATAGTGAGTGTAATAAGTATAGTAATTGTCGTTCTGTCGATCATATAAGCATAATATGGCTAATAATATGAGTTAGGTTGATAATAATAAGAGTAATAAGTATAGTAATTGTCGTTCTATCGATCATATTTGCATAATATGGTTAATAATATGAGCTAGATTGATAACAGTGAGTGTAATAAGTATAGTAATTGTCGTTCTGTCGATCATATAAGCATAATATAGCTAATAATATGAGTTAGATTGATAATAATAAGAGTAATGAGTATACTAATTGTAGTTCTATCGATCATATCTGTATAACATGGTTAATAATATGAGTTAGATCGATAATAATAAGAGAAATGAGTATAGTAATTGTCGTGCTGTCGATCATATCTGCATAATATGGTTAATAATATGGGTTAGATTGATAATAGTGAGTGTAATAAGTATAGTAGTTGTCGTTCTATCGATCATATTAGCATAATATGGTTAATAATATGAGTTAGATTGATAATAATAAGAGTAATGAGTATAGTAATTGTCGTGCTATGGATCATATCTGCATAATATGGTTAATAATATGAGTTAGATTGATAATAATAAGAGTAATGAGTATAGTAATTGTCGTTCTATCGATCATATAAGCCTAATATGGCTAATAATATGAGTTAGGCTGATAATAATAAGAGTAATAAGTATAGTAATTGTCGTGCTATCGATCATAGCTGCATAATATGGTTAATGATATGAGTTAGATTGATAATAGTGAGTGTAATAAGTATAGTAATTGTCGTTCTGTCGATCATATAAGCATAATATGGCTAATAATATGAGTTAGGTTGATAATAATAAGAGTAATAAGTATAGTAATTGTCGTTCTATCGATCATATTAGCATAATATGGTTAATAATATGAGTTAGATTGATAATAATAAGAGTAATGAGTATAGTAATTGTCGTTCTATCGATCATATAAGCATAATATGGCTAATAATATGAGTTAGGCTGATAATATTAAGAGTAATAAGTATAGTAATTGTCGTGCTATCGATCATATTTGCATAATATGGTTAATAATATGAGCTGGATTGATAACAGTGAGTGTAATAAGTATAGTAATTGTCGTTCTGTCGATCATATAAGCATAATATGGCTAATAATATGAGTTAGGTTGATAATAATAAGAGTAATAAGTATAGTAATTGTCGTTCTATCGATCATATTAGCATAATATGGTTAATAATATGAGTTAGATTGATAATAATAAGAGTAATGAGTATAGTAATTGTCGTTCTATCGATCATATAAGCATAATATGGCTAATAATATGAGTTAGGCTGATATTAATAAGAGTAATAAGTATAGTACTTGTCGTTCTATTGATCATATTTGCGTAATATGGTTAATAATCTGAGTTAGATTGATAACAGTGAGTGTAATAAGTATAGTAATTGTCGTTCTCTCGATCATATAAGCCTAATATGGCTAATAATATGAGTTAGGCTGATAATAATAAGAGTAATAAGTATAGTAATTGTCGTTCTATCGATCATATTTGCATAATATGGTTAATAATATGAGCTAGATTGATAACAGTGAGTGTAATAAGTACAGTAATTGTCGTTCTGTCGATCATATAAGCATAATATAGCTAATAATATGAGTTAGATTGATAATAATAAGAGTAATAAATATAGTAATTGTCGTTCTATCGATCATATCTGCATAATATGGTTAATAATATGAATTAGATTGATAATAGCGAGTGTAATAAGTATAGTAATTGTCGTTCTATCGATCATATTACCATAATATGGTTAATCATATGAGTTAGGTTGATAATAATAAGAGTAATGAGTATACTAATTGTAGTTCTATCGATCATATCTGTATAACATGGTTAATAATATGAGTTAGATCGATAATAATAAGAGAAATGAGTATAGTAAATGTCGTGCTGTCGATCATATCTGCATAATATGGTTAATAATATGGGTTAGATTGATAATAGTGAGTGTAATAAGTATAGTAGTTGTCGTTCTATCGATCATATTAGCATAATATGGTTAATAATTTGAGTTAGATTGATAATAATAAGAGTAATGAGTATAGTAATTGTCGTTCTATCGATCATATAAGCATAATATGGCTAATAATATGAGTTAGGCTGATAATATTAAGAGTAATAAGTATAGTAATTGTCGTGCTATCGATCATATTTGCATAATATGGTTAATAATATGAGCTGGATTGATAACAGTGAGTGTAATAAGTATAGTAATTGTCGTTCTGTCGATCATATAAGCATAATATGGCTAATAATATGAGTTAGGTTGATAATAATAAGAGTAATAAGTATAGTAATTGTCGTTCTATCGATCATATTTGCATAATATGGTTAATAATATGAGTTAGATTGATAATAATAAGAGTAATGAGTATAGTAATTGTCGTTCTATCGATCATATAAGCATAATATGGCTAATAATATGAGTTAGGCTGATATTAATAAGAGTAATAAGTATAGTACTTGTCGTTCTATTGATCATATTTGCGTAATATGGTTAATAATCTGAGTTAGATTGATAACAGTGAGTGTAATAAGTATAGTAATTGTCGTTCTCTCGATCATATATGCCTAATATGGCTAATAATATGAGTTAGGCTGATAATAATAAGAGTAATAAGTATAGTAATTGTCGTGCTATCGATCATATCTGCATAATATGGTTAATACTATGAGTTAGATTGATAATAATAAGAGTAGTGAGTATAGTAATTATCGTTCTATCGATCATATAAGCCTACTATGGCTAATAATATGAGTTAGGCTGATAATAATAAGAGTAATAAGTATAGTAATTGTCGTGCTATCGATCATAGCTGCATAATATGGTTAATGATATGAGTTAGATTGATAATAGTGAGTGTAATAAGTATAGTAATTGTCGTTCTGTCGATCATATAAGCATAATATGGCTAATAATATGAGTTAGGTTGATAATAATAAGAGTAATAAGTATAGTAATTGTCGTCCTATCGATCATATTAGCATAATATGGTTAATAATATGAGTTAGATTGATAATAATAAGAGTAATGAGTATAGTAATTGTCGTTCTATCGATCATATAAGCATAATATGGCTAATAATATGAGTTAGGCTGATATTAATAAGAGTAATAAGTATAGTAATTGTCGTTCTATCGATCATATCTGCATAATATGGTTAATACTATGAGTTAGATTGATAATAATAAGAGTAGTGAGTATAGTAATTATCGTTCTATCGATCATATAAGCCTACTATGGCTAATAATATGAGTTAGGCTGATAATAATAAGAGTAATAAGTATAGTAATTGTCGTGCTATCGATCATAGCTGCATAATATGGTTAATGATATGAGTTAGATTGATAATAGTGAGTGTAATAAGTATAGTAATTGTCGTTCTGTCGATCATATAAGCATAATATGGCTAATAATATGAGTTAGATTGATAATAATAAGAGTAATGAGTATAGTAATTGTCGTTCTATCGATCATATAAGCACAACATGGCTAATAATATGAGTTAGGCTGATAATAATAAGAGCAATAACTATAGTAATTGTCGTTCTATCGATCATATTTGCATAATATGGTTAATAATATGAGCTAGATTGATAACAGTGAGTGTAATAAGTATAGTAATTGTCGTTCTGTCGATCATATAAGCATAATATAGCTAATAATATGAGTTAGATTGATAATAATAAGAGTAATGAGTATACTAATTGTAGTTCTATCGATCATATCTGTATAACATGGTTAATAATATGAGTTAGATCGATAATAATAAGAGAAATGAGTATAGTAAATGTCGTGCTGTCGATCATATCTGCATAATATGGTTAATAATATGGGTTAGATTGATAACAGTGAGTGTAATAAGTATAGTAATTGTCGTTCTCTCGATCATATATGCCTAATATGGCTAATAATATGAGTTAGGCTGATAATAATAAGAGTAATAAGTATAGTAATTGTCGTGCTATCGATCATATCTGCATAATATGGTTAATACTATGAGTTAGATTGATAATAATAAGAGTAGTGAGTATAGTAATTATCGTTCTATCGATCATATAAGCCTACTATGGCTAATAATATGAGTTAGGCTGATAATAATAAGAGTAATAAGTATAGTAATTGTCGTGCTATCGATCATAGCTGCATAATATGGTTAATGATATGAGTTAGATTGATAATAGTGAGTGTAATAAGTATAGTAATTGTCGTTCTGTCGATCATATAAGCATAATATGGCTAATAATATGAGTTAGGTTGATAATAATAAGAGTAATAAGTATAGTAATTGTCGTCCTATCGATCATATTAGCATAATATGGTTAATAATATGAGTTAGATTGATAATAATAAGAGTAATGAGTATAGTAATTGTCGTTCTATCGATCATATAAGCATAATATGGCTAATAATATGAGTTAGGCTGATATTAATAAGAGTAATAAGTATAGTAATTGTCGTTCTATCGATCATATCTGCATAATATGGTTAATACTATGAGTTAGATTGATAATAATAAGAGTAGTGAGTATAGTAATTGTCGTTCTATCGATCATATCTGCATAATATGGTTAATAATATGAGTTAGATTGATAATAATAAGAGTAATGAGTATAGTAATTGTCGTTCTATCGATCATATAAGCACAACATGGCTAATAATATGAGTTAGGCTGATAATAATAAGAGCAATAACTATAGTAATTGTCGTTCTATCGATCATATTTGCATAATATGGTTAATAATATGAGCTAGATTGATAACAGTGAGTGTAATAAGTATAGTAATTGTCGTTCTGTCGATCATATAAGCATAATATAGCTAATAATATGAGTTGGATTGATAATAATAAGAGTAATGAGTATACTAATTGTAGTTCTATCGATCATATCTGTATAACATGGTTAATAATATGAGTTAGATCGATAATAATAAGAGAAATGAGTATAGTAAATGTCGTGCTGTCGATCATATCTGCATAATATGGTTAATAATATGGGTTAGATTGATAATAGTGAGTGTAATAAGTATAGTAGTTGTCGTTCTATCGATCATATTAGCATAATATGGTTAATAATTTGAGTTAGATTGATAATAATAAGAGTAATGAGTATAGTAATTGTCGTTCTATCGATCATATAAGCATAATATGGCTAATAATATGAGTTAGGCTGATAATATTAAGAGTAATAAGTATAGTAATTGTCGTGCTATCGATCATATTTGCATAATATGGTTAATAATATGAGCTGGATTGATAACAGTGAGTGTAATAAGTATAGTAATTATCGTTCTGTCGATCATATAAGCATAATATGGCTAATAATATGAGTTAGGTTGATAATAATAAGAGTAATAAGTATAGTAATTGTCGTTCTATCGATCATATTTGCATAATATGGTTAATAATATGAGTTAGATTGATAATAATAAGAGTAATGACTATAGTAATTGTCGTTCTATCGATCATATAAGCATAATATGGCTAATAATATGAGTTAGGCTGATATTAATAAGAGTAATAAGTATAGTACTTGTCGTTCTATTGATCATATTTGCGTAATATGGTTAATAATCTGAGTTAGATTGATAACAGTGAGTGTAATAAGTATAGTAATTGTCGTTCTCTCGATCATATAAGCCTAATATGGCTAATAATATGAGTTAGGCTGATAATAATAAGAGTAATAAGTATAGTAATTGTCGTGCTATCGATCATATCTGCATAATATGGTTAATACTATGAGTTAGATTGATAATAATAAGAGTAGTGAGTATAGTAATTATCGTTCTATCGATCATATAAGCCTAATATGGCTAATAATATGAGTTAGGCTGATATTAATAAGAGTAATAAGTATAGTAATTGTCGTTCTATCGATCATATTTGCATAATATGGTTAATAATATGAGTTAGATTGATAATAATAAGAGTAATGAGTATAGTAATTGTCGTTCTATCGATCATATAAGCACAACATGGCTAATAATATGAGTTAGGCTGATAATAATAAGAGCAATAACTATAGTAATTGTCGTTCTATCGATCATATTTGCATAATATGGTTAATAATATGAGCTAGATTGATAACAGTGAGTGTAATAAGTATAGTAATTGTCGTTCTGTCGATCATATAAGCATAATATAGCTAATAATATGAGTTAGATTGATAATAATAAGAGTAATGAGTATACTAATTGTAGTTCTATCGATCATATCTGTATAACATGGTTAATAATATGAGTTAGATCGATAATAATAAGAGAAATGAGTATAGTAAATGTCGTGCTGTCGGTCATATCTGCATAATATGGTTAATAATATGGGGTAGATTGATAATAGTGAGTGTAATAAGTATAGTAGTTGTCGTTCTATCGATCATATTAGCATAATATGGTTAATAATTTGAGTTAGATTGATAATAATAAGAGTAATGAGTATAGTAATTGTCGTTCTATCGATCATATAAGCATAATATGGCTAATAATATGAGTTAGGCTGATAATATTAAGAGTAATAAGTATAGTAATTGTCGTGCTATCGATCATATTTGCATAATATGGTTAATAATATGAGCTGGATTGATAACAGTGAGTGTAATAAGTATAGTAATTGTCGTTCTGTCGATCATATTAGCATAATATGGTTAATAATATGAGTTAGATTGATAATAATAAGAGTAATGAGTATAGTAATTGTCGTTCTATCGATCATATAAGCACAACATAGCTAATAATATGAGTTAGGCTGATAATAATAAGAGCAATAACTATAGTAATTGTCGTTCTATCGATCATATTTGCATAATATGGTTAATAATATGAGCTAGATTGATAACAGTGAGTGTAATAAGTATAGTAATTGTCGTTCTGTCGATCATATAAGCATAATATGGCTAATAATATGAGTTAGGCTGATAATAATAAGAGTAATAAGTATAGTAATTGTCGTGCTATCGATCATAGCTGCATAATATGGTTAATGATATGAGTTAGATTGATAATAGTGAGTGTAATAAGTATAGTAATTGTCGTTCTGTCGATCATATAAGCATAATATGGCTAATAATATGAGTTAGGTTGATAATAATAAGAGTAATAAGTATAGTAATTGTCGTTCTATCGATCATATTTGCATAATATGGTTAATAATATGAGCTAGATTGATAACAGTGAGTGTAATAAGTATAGTAATTGTCGTTCTGTCGATCATATAAGCATAATATAGCTAATAATATGAGTTAGATTGATAATAATAAGAGTAATGAGTATACTAATTGTAGTTCTATCGATCATATCTGTATAACATGGTTAATAATATGAGTTAGATCGATAATAATAAGAGAAATGAGTATAGTAATTGTCGTGCTGTCGATCATATCTGCATAATATGGTTAATAATATGGGTTAGATTGATAATAGTGAGTGTAATAAGTATAGTAGTTGTCGTTCTATCGATCATATTAGCATAATATGGTTAATAATATGAGTTAGATTGATAATAATAAGAGTAATGAGTATAGTAATTGTCGTGCTATGGATCATATCTGCATAATATGGTTAATAATATGAGTTAGATTGATAATAATAAGAGTAATGAGTATAGTAATTGTCGTTCTATCGATCATATAAGCCTAATATGGCTAATAATATGAGTTAGGCTGATAATAATAAGAGTAATAAGTATAGTAATTGTCGTGCTATCGATCATAGCTGCATAATATGGTTAATGATATGAGTTAGATTGATAATAGTGAGTGTAATAAGTATAGTAATTGTCGTTCTGTCGATCATATAAGCATAATATGGCTAATAATATGAGTTAGGTTGATAATAATAAGAGTAATAAGTATAGTAATTGTCGTTCTATCGATCATATTAGCATAATATGGTTAATAATATGAGTTAGATTGATAATAATAAGAGTAATGAGTATAGTAATTGTCGTTCTATCGATCATATAAGCATAATATGGCTAATAATATGAGTTAGGCTGATAATATTAAGAGTAATAAGTATAGTAATTGTCGTGCTATCGATCATATTTGCATAATATGGTTAATAATATGAGCTGGATTGATAACAGTGAGTGTAATAAGTATAGTAATTGTCGTTCTGTCGATCATATAAGCATAATATGGCTAATAATATGAGTTAGGTTGATAATAATAAGAGTAATAAGTATAGTAATTCTCGTTCTATCGATCATATAAGCATAATATGGCTAATAATATGAGTTAGGCTGATATTAATAAGAGTAATAAGTATAGTACTTGTCGTTCTATTGATCATATTTGCGTAATATGGTTAATAATCTGAGTTAGATTGATAACAGTGAGTGTAATAAGTATAGTAATTGTCGTTCTCTCGATCATATAAGCCTAATATGGCTAATAATATGAGTTAGGCTGATAATAATAAGAGTAATAAGTATAGTAATTGTCGTTCTATCGATCATATTTGCATAATATGGTTAATAATATGAGCTAGATTGATAACAGTGAGTGTAATAAGTACAGTAATTGTCGTTCTGTCGATCATATAAGCATAATATAGCTAATAATA
The DNA here is from genome assembly GCF_050947335.1 of Megachile rotundata. NCBI lineage: Eukaryota > Metazoa > Arthropoda > Insecta > Hymenoptera > Megachilidae > Megachile > Megachile rotundata. The sequence goes on from NW_027473808.1 coordinate 139,897, forward strand.
TGAGTTAGATTGATAATAATAAGAGTAATAAATATAGTAATTGTCGTTCTATCGATCATATCTGCATAATATGGTTAATAATATGAGTTAGATTGATAATAGCGAGTGTAATAAGTATAGTAATTGTCGTTCTATCGATCATATTACCATAATATGGTTAATCATATGAGTTAGGTTGATAATAATAAGAGTAATGAGTATACTAATTGTAGTTCTATCGATCATATCTGTATAACATGGTTAATAATATGAGTTAGATCGATAATAATAAGAGAAATGAGTATAGTAAATGTCGTGCTGTCGATCATATCTGCATAATATGGTTAATAATATGGGTTAGATTGATAATAGTGAGTGTAATAAGTATAGTAGTTGTCGTTCTATCGATCATATTAGCATAATATGGTTAATAATTTGAGTTAGATTGATAATAATAAGAGTAATGAGTATAGTAATTGTCGTTCTATCGATCATATAAGCATAATATGGCTAATAATATGAGTTAGGCTGATAATATTAAGAGTAATAAGTATAGTAATTGTCGTGCTATCGATCATATTTGCATAATATGGTTAATAATATGAGCTGGATTGATAACAGTGAGTGTAATAAGTATAGTAATTGTCGTTCTGTCGATCATATAAGCATAATATGGCTAATAATATGAGTTAGGTTGATAATAATAAGAGTAATAAGTATAGTAATTGTCGTTCTATCGATCATATTTGCATAATATGGTTAATAATATGAGTTAGATTGATAATAATAAGAGTAATGAGTATAGTAATTGTCGTTCTATCGATCATATAAGCATAATATGGCTAATAATATGAGTTAGGCTGATATTAATAAGAGTAATAAGTATAGTACTTGTCGTTCTATTGATCATATTTGCGTAATATGGTTAATAATCTGAGTTAGATTGATAACAGTGAGTGTAATAAGTATAGTAATTGTCGTTCTCTCGATCATATATGCCTAATATGGCTAATAATATGAGTTAGGCTGATAATAATAAGAGTAATAAGTATAGTAATTGTCGTGCTATCGATCATATCTGCATAATATGGTTAATACTATGAGTTAGATTGATAATAATAAGAGTAGTGAGTATAGTAATTATCGTTCTATCGATCATATAAGCCTACTATGGCTAATAATATGAGTTAGGCTGATAATAATAAGAGTAATAAGTATAGTAATTGTCGTGCTATCGATCATAGCTGCATAATATGGTTAATGATATGAGTTAGATTGATAATAGTGAGTGTAATAAGTATAGTAATTGTCGTTCTGTCGATCATATAAGCATAATATGGCTAATAATATGAGTTAGGTTGATAATAATAAGAGTAATAAGTATAGTAATTGTCGTCCTATCGATCATATTAGCATAATATGGTTAATAATATGAGTTAGATTGATAATAATAAGAGTAATGAGTATAGTAATTGTCGTTCTATCGATCATATAAGCATAATATGGCTAATAATATGAGTTAGGCTGATATTAATAAGAGTAATAAGTATAGTAATTGTCGTTCTATCGATCATATCTGCATAATATGGTTAATACTATGAGTTAGATTGATAATAATAAGAGTAGTGAGTATAGTAATTATCGTTCTATCGATCATATAAGCCTACTATGGCTAATAATATGAGTTAGGCTGATAATAATAAGAGTAATAAGTATAGTAATTGTCGTGCTATCGATCATAGCTGCATAATATGGTTAATGATATGAGTTAGATTGATAATAGTGAGTGTAATAAGTATAGTAATTGTCGTTCTGTCGATCATATAAGCATAATATGGCTAATAATATGAGTTAGATTGATAATAATAGGAGTAATGAGTATAGTAATTGTCGTTCTATCGATCATATAAGCATAATATGGCTAATAATATGAGTTAGGCTGATATTAATAAGAGTAATAAGTATAGTAATTGTCGTTCTATCGATCATATTTGCATAATATGGTTAATAATATGAGTTAGATTGATAATAATAAGAGTAATGAGTATAGTAATTGTCGTTCTATCGATCATATAAGCACAACATGGCTAATAATATGAGTTAGGCTGATAATAATAAGAGCAATAACTATAGTAATTGTCGTTCTATCGATCATATTTGCATAATATGGTTAATAATATGAGCTAGATTGATAACAGTGAGTGTAATAAGTATAGTAATTGTCGTTCTGTCGATCATATAAGCATAATATAGCTAATAATATGAGTTAGATTGATAATAATAAGAGTAATGAGTATACTAATTGTAGTTCTATCGATCATATCTGTATAACATGGTTAATAATATGAGTTAGATCGATAATAATAAGAGAAATGAGTATAGTAAATGTCGTGCTGTCGATCATATCTGCATAATATGGTTAATAATATGGGTTAGATTGATAACAGTGAGTGTAATAAGTATAGTAATTGTCGTTCTCTCGATCATATATGCCTAATATGGCTAATAATATGAGTTAGGCTGATAATAATAAGAGTAATAAGTATAGTAATTGTCGTGCTATCGATCATATCTGCATAATATGGTTAATACTATGAGTTAGATTGATAATAATAAGAGTAGTGAGAATAGTAATTATCGTTCTATCGATCATATAAGCCTACTATGGCTAATAATATGAGTTAGGCTGATAATAATAAGAGTAATAAGTATAGTAATTGTCGTGCTATCGATCATAGCTGCATAATATGGTTAATGATATGAGTTAGATTGATAATAGTGAGTGTAATAAGTATAGTAATTGTCGTTCTGTCGATCATATAAGCATAATATGGCTAATAATATGAGTTAGGTTGATAATAATAAGAGTAATAAGTATAGTAATTGTCGTCCTATCGATCATATTAGCATAATATGGTTAATAATATGAGTTAGATTGATAATAATAAGAGTAATGAGTATAGTAATTGTCGTTCTATCGATCATATAAGCATAATATGGCTAATAATATGAGTTAGGCTGATATTAATAAGAGTAATAAGTATAGTAATTGTCGTTCTATCGATCATATCTGCATAATATGGTTAATACTATGAGTTAGATTGATAATAATAAGAGTAGTGAGTATAGTAATTGTCGTTCTATCGATCATATCTGCATAATATGGTTAATAATATGAGTTAGATTGATAATAATAAGAGTAATGAGTATAGTAATTGTCGTTCTATCGATCATATAAGCACAACATGGCTAATAATATGAGTTAGGCTGATAATAATAAGAGCAATAACTATAGTAATTGTCGTTCTATCGATCATATTTGCATAATATGGTTAATAATATGAGCTAGATTGATAACAGTGAGTGTAATAAGTATAGTAATTGTCGTTCTGTCGATCATATAAGCATAATATAGCTAATAATATGAGTTAGATTGATAATAATAAGAGTAATGAGTATACTAATTGTAGTTCTATCGATCATATCTGTATAACATGGTTAATAATATGAGTTAGATCGATAATAATAAGAGAAATGAGTATAGTAAATGTCGTGCTGTCGATCATATCTGCATAATATGGTTAATAATATGGGTTAGATTGATAATAGTGAGTGTAATAAGTATAGTAGTTGTCGTTCTATCGATCATATTAGCATAATATGGTTAATAATTTGAGTTAGATTGATAATAATAAGAGTAATGAGTATAGTAATTGTCGTTCTATCGATCATATAAGCA